>NC_090266.1:1128411699-1128711699 GCF_040414725.1 Anabrus simplex | reverse complement strand
GATTTAGAAAAACAGGAAGCCTTAAATTTTATTTTGAGAAAAGGGCCTGGGACCTAGCAGTTACAAAGTAAAGAGAAACTTAGAAATCTTCCCTGGTTTCTCACGCAGCACTCTACTTAATAAAATTGACTGCCATACCTAGTTTATAAAGATCTCATAATTCAGAAAACCCCGCCTCGAATCTCCCGAATGGGATTTCCCCTCTCCTCACTTCGTAGAACACACAATAAAACTGCCTCAGGATTAGGCAGCGTATGCTCAACAGGCTGTGGATTTTCATTTCTATTATTATTATTATTATTATTATTATTATTATTATTATTATTATTATTATTATTAATATTATTACTAATTTCGTGTAGATTTTGCTAGCCGGGTGCCGCTCTTGCAAGGCAGACCCTCCGTTGATGGTGGACAGCATTTACAGTGTACAGGACACTTCCTGGTAGTAGGGTGCAGGATAGTGTTACGTGTGGTGAGATTCTGGAATTTTGGGGACAACACAAGCACCCAGTCCCCCAGGGAAGGTAATTTCACGTTTAGGGTTAAAATCCTTAAGCCATGGAGTCGGACATTTTGTTAAATATAATAGTAATGAAATATAGCCTCGTTGAATAAATCATGTCCACAGCACTTCCATACTATTGCCCGAAAATATATGTCTTCTTCCTTCACCCAAAATTCTGGTTTCTAGCTTAGTCTTTATAGTTGGAATTACACGAATACCGTGCCTCAAGGAGCAAATCATTACAGGTTTATTGATCCACCGTGCCTCATTCATTTTGGAGAGGAAAGTTCAATTCGTCCAACAAATCCAGCTCATTGGCAGCGGCTAATGGTTGCTTCCATCACTTGACTCAGGTCTTAGTTATCGAGGAACATCCTTTCTGACCTTAAAAGTACTGGTCTGGAACATCTTTTTCTGAGACTAGAAATTCATTATACATATTTGTGAAATACATTTTTATTCAGTAAGTTCAAACATCTCGATAGAACGAAGAAGAAAAACAATGACACAATAGATGCTTCTAAATCTCGGAGGAAAACACCTACACCAGAAACAAACATTAATCAAAATGAATTTGGGTAATTTTAACACTGCATTTCTAAATGGAATGTGTCACTTGCATGTCAGAAACATATATCCCACTCATTTAATATTTAATATTATGTTATAAGTTTTCAGGTGTATTAAATCACTGTGGTATTTTATGGGACCAATTTGCGTATAAGTCCAGCTGCGTCTACTGAAAATTAGTACTGTAAACTGTGCTAGGTAATTATATTTAGCTTGAGCTAAATTGTGGGCACAGTTTATTTTTTCTCTCCCATATCGAAGGCTTGCTTACTCGGCAAAAGCTATATTATCATTAATAACTATGGTCAAAAAGGTTTGTTGCATTCCACTACATCTATTGGGCATTTTATGCGTTGTGCACATTTTTTTGCTAGTGGCTTTACGTCGCACCGACACAGATGGGTCTTATGGCGACGATGGGATAGGATAGGCCTAGGAGGTGGAAGGAAGCAACCATTGCCCAAATTAACAGCCCCAACATTTGCCTGGTGTGAAAATGGGATACCACGCAAAACCATGTTCAGGGCTGCCGACAGTGGGATTCGAACCCACTCTCTCCTGGATGCAAGGTCACAGCTGTGCTTCCCTAACCGCACGGCCATTGTGCATTGTAAGGAATTAAAATATTTACGACAGTGGCGGGAAGACCATGAATAAAAGTTATTGTTAATAAAAAACAGTTGTAAAATATTCCATTTACATGGCAGTGTCGTTAATGAGAGGTATATTTTCATGTTATTTTTCGTAAATCACAGTGTAGTTCCTGAAACGTGTCCTATTATGGCGACAAAATATATTTCTAAAATATATAATGTCTTCAGAATACATGCAAGCTCACTTAAAGGTTATTTATATTCAAATTAATTTTGAAGGCCTTGTGATATTTCACTTAATGTTCGAGATTTGAACTATTTGAGGCAATTTGTCTGTCCAGTTGCAAGATAGAGGAAGTCCAACGGGAATGAAATTCATGATTATGGTGCCATTTTTAGTTGTAAATGTTCCGCAATAAGTGGCAATATCCAATTTTGGAGCGATGTGTAACTCTATCTATCATAAAATTCGTTCTAAGAATCGTGTCCTGCAGCTAAATTCGGTACGTAAATGTGCAGTACTGATGTAATTCTTGGTATAGCCAACATGCAGTCCTGTACCAAAAGTGAGTAAATACTTATATATGAGCATCGAATACTGTGTCAAAATTAGGACAATTCCATTTCCACCTGCTTTGATATTTGTGTTCTCTTCGTGGATTTCAAACTCTATACATTCATCGAACGTCTAAAGACTATCAGGCATTAGAAAATACGTCTATCTGTACCAGAACCAAAGTTGAATTTCGTAAGATCTCTTATGAAATACCGCCATTTGTTCACAGTTTATTGATAAATAATAATTCAGATGAAATTCAGCCCGTTCGTCTGATGTCTGGTGGTTGTGTAAAAAAAAAAAAAAAAACAATTAATGATTGACCTTAAGGAGAAACAGACTTCGGTGAGTTGCGTATCTTTTAGAATTATATGGAGCTGGTGGACTACTGAAAATATCTTAGACCAAACGAGTAGCCAAAGTGTTAACTGAAGTTTATGAGGCATATTTTCAGTTGACATAGTTACCCATTTCTAGGCTTTCTTGAAGAAACGTAAGTAAATATTTATTTCTTCTACAAGTGGCTTACGAACGGTGGCAGCATGAAATACACGATAATTGTACACAATATAATGAAATGAATAATCAACACTACGCTGATCCTGGATGTCAAGGGAATATAAAAGTAATAATGGTCATTACCCCTTATATAAAACTGATATTAAGGATGTTTCCTTAATAATTTTGCTGATAATAAATACAGTATAAGGAAACAGTAATAAACACCTATTAACTTATTAAATTCAGAATTAAATTAAACCTTCGTATTTTAGTAGTAATAATAATAATAATAATAATAATAATAATAATAATAATAATAATAATAATAATAATAATAATAATAATAATAATAATAAAATATCAATTTTAAAAACGAAGTATAAAAATAAGGATAAAAATAATAGTCATTATTATATATCCGTTGTCTGTCTGGAGTATCATGGCGTGTAACTCTATGGTCACACAATTCAAAATATTACATAATATCATTTTATATCACGACCTTTATATAACTGGAACAGCCGAAAAACAGTCAGACATTGAAGAATGTGAAGGTAATCACAAATTCAGTGTCCGTCATTTACGAACTAATACGTTTCATTTTTAACCAGCACTGAAAAAATGAAATGGCGTATGCATTTTAGTGGCGGGAGTGTCGGAGGACAAGTTCGCCTCACCATGCAGATCTTTGGATTTGACTCCCGTACGTGACCTGCGCGTCGTGATGGGGATGAAATGATGATGAAGACGTCACATACACCTCGCCCCCGTGTCAGCGAAATTAACCAATTATGGTTAAATTTCCCGACCACAACGGGAATCGAACCCGGGACTCCTATGAACAAAGGCCAGCACGCTAACCATTTAGCCAAGAAGCTGGACTTAAGTAGCGCTAATGATCTGAAACGTTCCGATACTGGATGGGAATTTGTCAAAGACTGCTGCAGGTAATTTATTCCAATCACTTATGGTCATGTTTAGGTCCGTATGGTGGTTTCTGGCCGTGATTCTATGCTTGTGACCATTCCTCGATAAGTGCGAGGGACGTTCCAACCTACTCCTAATACTACTCCAGGTATTCCTCCTACTCCCGTTTACGTTCAGGTTTCACACGTAATTTATCTTTCCCGCCATAGTGTACCTTTTTCACATGAAATTTACTTATACGGTTATGTATTACTGTTTGGTTATGATCATGTTTTGTGCGGAAACTAGTTTCCTCTCGCAGATCGCGAAGTCATTTGCTTTTTGCGAGCAAGGTGCAGATTCTCTCTACTCTTCCCTTTGTCACACTAGGAAATGCCACAAGTACTCTCTGGTAAACAGTTAACATTTTACCACTACAGTGAATGTGGTAACGGAAGACTTACGAGGGTGCTTCGCGGAAGACAGATCTTCACCTTCGGATTGACGTGACTTCATCTACTCTATCTTATGAATCCTTGACAGCAGTTTTAATTTCTTCCTCCAACGCTTGGATCCTCGGAAAGTTACAAGATTTTGGAGATAGATATCATTGGTTTTCATTGAGTCCAATGGCAATAAATAGGAGTGAATACTTTTCCGTTAGATTTCATTACATTTTCAAAATCAATGAAGCCTCAATCTGTAGTCTTCCCCTACATTTATCGCTGGTGCTTGATTCCCACGACGCAAAAATATCAGGTAGTATTTATTTTGGCTCTTGAACACATGACACTATTTCGCTTGACCATCCCCTTCTTTCTTTTCGGACATGGTGATGATACCACTTCATTAGTAGACATATCTTACTTTAAATGCTTGCACAATGATGCACACAGCCTAGCAGAGAGCTAACGAATTTGACCGGAAGAGATAAATAAGTCTCATTAATACGAGATACGAGCAGACTCTTATTTAATTTTCAGGGAAATAACTACAAACTTCAACAGTCTCTGACAATTTGAATTATGAATAACACTTTCAAAACTAGCAACGGTTGAAATTATGAGTAAAAGTTCGAATTCGTAGCGTTTACCTGATGCAGCAGCAGTCATTGTAAAAACAAGATATGTGTCATACAAATACACTTTTTTACTGCGAACCAGGAAATTACGAGTTTATCGTTATAAATAACAACCTACCGACTAAAATATGCGCCTATATATGTAACTCAGTTTAGAAAAAATGCCTCATATGCTGCTTATACATTGAATGATTCATTTACGACAGTTTGGAACAAGGAAATAATTCATATTTTTCTGAACCTCATCATTTTCTCACTGACCTTTGAAGTCTATTAGATAAAATTTCGTCAAAAACACAGTTGAGAGAAAAGGAATTCTCTAGGCGGTTAATGCTTTCATCTTAAAACATGCAGGAAAACATACCATGACCCAAATTAAAATTACGTGTTTCCACTGTGTGAAAAACAGTGCGGCAGATATCACATTACCGAATGCACAAACAAGAAACGGCTTCCTGAGTAACTACAGAAAGGATAAACAATTATAATTTTGCATTAAAGGTTTTTGTACACTCTTTGCACAATTGTGCGCTGTATTATCTAAATTAATGTACTCGGTTCGAGATTGTAGAGGCAACACGTACAAGTTTTATTAAAATACATACGTACATACATACATACATACATACATACATACATACATTATCATTATAGACTGTTATGCCTTTCAGCGTTCAGTCTGCAAGCCTCTGAGAATTTACTAAACGTCGCCACAATCCTCGATTTGCAACTAGTGTTGTGGCCTCATTTAGTTCTATACCTCTTATCTTTAAATCGTTAGAAACAGAGTCTAACCATCGTCGTCTTGGTCTCCCTCTACTTCTCTCACCCTCCATAACAGAGTCCATTATTCTCCTAGGTAACCTATCCTCCTCCATTCGCCTCACATGACCCCACCACCCAAGCCGGTTTATGCGTACAGCTTCATCCATCGAGTTCATTCCTAAATTAGCCTTTATCTCCTCATTCCGAGTACCCTCCTGCCATTCTTCCCACCTGTTTGTACCAACATTCATTCTTGCTACTTTCATGTCTGTTACTTCTAACTTATGAATAAGATATCCTGAGTCCACCCAGCTTTCGCTCCCGTAAAGCAAAGTTGGTCTGAAAAGAGACCGATGTAAAGATAGTTTCGTCTGGGAACTGACGTCCTTCTTACAGAATACTGCTGATCGCAACTGCGAGCTCACAGCATTAGCTTTACTACACCTTGATTCAATCTCACTTACTATATTACCATCCTGGGAGAACACACAACCTAAATACTTGAAATTATCGACCGGTTCTAGGTTTGTATCACCAATCTGACATTCAATTTTGTTGAATTTCTTACCTACTGACATCAATTTAGTCTTCGAGAGGCTAATTTTCATACCATACTCATTGCACCTATTTTCAAGTTCCAAGATATTAGACTGCAGGCTTTCGGCACAGTCTGTCATTAAGACCAAGTCGTCAGCATAGGCCGAACTGCTTACTACATTTCCACCTAACTGAATCCCTCCCTGCCATTTTATACCTTTCAGCAAATGATCCATGTAAACTACGAACAGCAAAGGTGAAAGATTACAGCCTTGTCTATCTCCTGTAGGTACCCTGAACCAAGAACTCATTCTACCATCAATTCTCACTGAAGCCCAACTGTAAACATAAATGCCTTTGATTGATTTTAATAATCTACCTTTAATTCCATAGTCCCCCAGTTTGGCGAACATCTTTTCCCTCGGTACCCTATCATATGCTTTCTCTAGATCTACGAAACATAAACACAACTGCCTATTCCTATCGTAGCATTTTTCAATTACCTGGCGCATACTGAAAATCTGATCCTGACAGCCTCTCTGTGGTCTGAAACCACACTGGTTTTCATCCAACTTCCTCTCAACGACTGATCGCATCCTCCCTTCCAAGATGCCAGTGAATACTTTGCCTGGTACACTAATCATTAAAATAAAAATTAAAATAATGTATGTTTAAAGTACTCTACCTGAAAGGACTACTACTGATGTTATTACAACTACTATTACCATTACTACTACTAATACTACTACTAATAATAAGAACAGTAATAATAATTGTAACAGAAGTAAAACTCCTTGGTGTTAGGCAACACTTCAAACCACTCACCCCTGGTGTTATCCGCTGATGAATACGGGAATTTTGTCCATATGCCTTGTGTTATCGGTTCTATTTCATGAGGCTCTCCAATGGCCTCGCTTTAGCAATTGCTGTTTACATCTAGGACCTTATCTGTGAACCTTAGCCAGTATCGTATCTGTTAGGAGTTGACACAACTGATAATATTTCATTCATTTCAATGCGATGCCACTAACTGTGCCCCATCAGCCACCAGCCATCAGCATATAAGGCAGCTCAGGTAGCCTACATCCTCGTCTCGAGCTGGGACTTGTGCAGCCCGGTGGCTGCCCGTCTTGCATGCCAGTGGCAAGGAAAATTAATCGGCTCTTAAAACTATTTTGATCGGGTGGTAGATGGAGATAGTTTTTGGTGAACTACCATGTAATCTGAATGCAGGAAACCTGTAATGTTTTTATCTCAATTTCACCATATAGGCTTTCTTCACTTAACATTTCTTATCTTCTACAATCTGATATAGGTGCCTACCAGTGGCTACTATTTTGTAAAAGTGCAGTGCGAGTGTACACCCTCTTTCTCCTTTAATTTATTTTAATTTAACCTAATTTTCCTGTGGCCTTTCCTTTCCCCATTAAATGTTGTTTTAAATTATTTCATGAAAATCATCAATGAAGTGTAAGGTATCACTGTTCAATTTGAACTTTGCCTATTCTAAATTTATATCCTGTTCATGTTCGGCTATATCTTAATTTATGACTTTTGCAACATGAACTTCGCGGTTGTTTACTTTTTCTGACCTAGTTTCTCCTAAACCTTGGTGTTAATAGGGCAGCAAATGTTGACACGGTGCTTCACTAATACTTGATGGCATCAAAGCCCATCCTACAATCCTTTTGAAAGTTAAGAACATACATTTTTCTCTGAAAGTTCTAGTATTCTGTGGGCACAACCCACTTAAATATGTTTTATTATCTAACCTTGTAAAATTATCCTTGTTAATCACTGTTGTTATCCTTGTGATTGTTCAAAAATAGATACAAAAAGACAAGAAAGAAAATAAATATACCATATCACTATTAAGGGTGAATATAAATTAATCGTTGAAAGATATCAACTCATTTTTATCTTCGTCCATCCCCAAACGCCCTGTAAATTCCTCCCACCCACTGTGGATCACTTTACCAATAATAATAATAATAATAATAATAATAATAATAATAATAATAATAATAATAATAATAATAATAATAATAATAATAATAATGTGTTTGGTTTTAGGCCCTACTAACTACGTTTAGGTTTCCGCCGGGGATGCTACCTGAGAGACCACAGCGCTGGATTTAAAAGAAAATCGTGGAGGCTATTACTTTACTCAAACGTATAAATCTAGGCCTCAGTAGTAGATAATATATTATGTAACTGAAACATGCTCTGTGCATAAGCGAACGTAGTTTTTCTTTGTAATATACGTTCAAGTACACGAAAATTATTACATCAATGTAAAAGAAGTGCACATGTTTGAATTTTAAGAGGGATAACACGTTTTACTCCATCGAATAATTTATAAATATTATAAGAGACTTAACTTTCCGTTCGAAAATCTTACTTACATAGGATTAATCACATAACATTTGCACCCCCAAATATTCCTTAAATGGAAGGGGCTTTTGATATGCTTTTTTCGCAGAAATTAAGTGCGTAGGATTCGAACCTACCATCCTCCGAAGCTGGCTCAGTGAGTTGTCTTCTAACGAGCAACGGATTTGTCTGAGGATTTTCGATAAATTCATTCTGAGCTCCAAAGTCCAAATACTAGACACACCTCTTAATACATTCCTATCATATGACCGTGGTAAATTCCATTGTTAATCATTCACATTCAACTCACAATTAAGTCTTTTCCAGAAGACTAGATTTTTCGTATTTTATATACTGAGATTCATCTTCGTTTCAGAGAATGAAAATGGGATTTACAGAATATGATAAAACATAGATCTTCTCAAATAGAATACTCAGCTAAATATTGTCAAACGTCTAGGTTGGGGCTATATATTGTACCCGTAAAAATGTGTTCATATCTTTAAGGCGCTTGATATTAAATGAACGAGCATGAGGCTTAATCTCGGTTGTGGCTTTATCATTGGAGCTGGTACAGAGAGAGGTATAGTTATCAAATTGAGAGATTATTTTGATAAATTGAGTTTATTGATCATCAAAAGCAAGTTCATATCACCTTCATACAGCAGCGTGGAAATGTCGTGGCTGGTTGGTACCTCCAAGTCCTGGGATGGTGCAGGACATCGACTGGGCAGGGACCACACCTGCTCGGATGAGGAATTCTGGAACGTCTGGAGGTTCTGGAAGTGTCTCGACGTTCTGGAAGTCTCGACGTTCTGGAATGTCCCGACGTTCTGGAATGTCTCGAAGATTGGTACGTGCTCCTGGGTTCGATTCGAGACGTAATTCACACCTGAATTTCCTGTACGGCACTCCACACATTCAGGGCACTGTCTGAACAGATATGACCTTTTAATTATGATTACTGCAAAAACGTTCTAGAATAATCACTCGAAGAACAAGTACTGGTAGAAATGCAAGTTCATAAGGCAAGCTCACTGTAAGTCAGGATGTTCTAGAGGGTTACTGTTACTGCAGTCCTAAATGCATAGTTCTGAAGGTTTAAAACATATTGGCAATGAACTGAATGAGTAGCACTCGGAAACTGTCCTGTTGCATTAATAAGCGAAGTGAATAGCCATTAAAGAAAATAATATTTGAAAGAAAAAGTCTGACTTCATAAATTATGGATCACTCAAAATACTGGAAAGTTCTAGGCTTTAGGGAAATGCGATATGCGTATTCCGAATTGTCACAGTCTTTAAGAATCAAAACATAAGTCCCTGTGCAGCACTTGGAAAGCATTGCATATTTCACAATTAAACGTAATGTTTAATGTCCCCTAAGTTCAATGTTCCAGAAATTGATTCAAAAATATAAGTTCACGTAAGTTCAGTGCGATACACAACACACGTGAAAATTCAATCGTCGTCGAATAAGTAAGTCCTTATGTGGCACTTAAGAAAAAAAACAAAGTTCCAATGTGTAGAAATAACAAAGTTCCAATGTGCAAAAATGTTAAAGTCCCAACACGACACTCGAAAAAACTAAGTTCCAACGTGTCGAAATGTTAAAGTCCCAACACGACACTCGAAGAAAATAAAGTTCCAACGTGTCGAAATGTTAAATTCCCAACACGACACTCGAAGAAAATAAAGTTCCAACGTGTCGAAATGTTAAAGTCCCATCACGACACTCGAAGAAAATAAAGTTTCGATGACAATGTTCCAGTACGTCACCTTAAGAAAATAATAAAGTCTTATCGCGACACTTGGCGAAAATAACTTAAGTTCCAATGAGACGCTTCAGAAAAAAAAAAAAGTTCTTATATGGCACTTTAAGAAAACATCAAAGCCCAATCACGACACACGAAAAAAACTAAGTCCCAATGTGGCAATATGACAAAGTTCCAATACGATGCTCGCAGAAAACAAAGTCCCATTCAGGCACTTCAAGAATATGGCAAAGTCCTGATACAACACTTAGAGAAATACCGAACTTGGATATCGCAGACTGTCGACTAGAAGTTCGACACACACAAGACTTCTCTTGTCACCCGTGTCACAGAGACGGCGGAGTGACAGACACACTGAATTCGTAGGTCGGGTGGTCTTCCTTTTATACACGTTCGCATGGAAGTGTCTAGAACTCGGGTACTATCTACCCTTATAACTTCTATAATACTCGGTGGATTTTCTTGAAATCTGAACAGATGATGTCTATTGTAAGGGCCTTTAAGATGGCAGTGTCAAAATAGCGATAAATTAGCTCAAAGATGTACTTTTGGGGACGAGCTGGATCATTACCATATATGGTAGCGGAGAGCTGGCTTACGGCGGCCACGTCACTCGCTGGGTACGTCACTGCGTTCGGCGGGCTGCCTACCTTCCATCTCGCGCGAAGTTCAACAAACATACTTCGAACTTCTGTCGTAGCGGTGTTCCCGGTACTTGCCCCCCCCCCTCTTAGGGCAAAGAAAATTCGACAAGGATTTTCTTTAGGCTTCTCTCTCGAAGTATGTTTTTAGGCTAGAAGCGTTATATATTCCCTCGGCGGTTCCATGATGTGTGTTCTTGCTTTTGCTCTGCATCTCCATACTATGGCATAGGGACGTTTTTTATAAGTGGAAGTATCCTTGACATCTAAATGTTATTTAAAATCTCGGATCTCTCCGGGTTTATCATTGAACACGTCTGGATAAGTTTCGAAGATTTCCTTGACTGAATCCGCAACGTCTTTGTTGGCCACTGGGTCTTCAATCACACTGATTACGGAGCTGACATAGTCTGGACCGTCGTCGTACATCTCATCTATCAGAGGTACATCTTAGACGGGTCCCACTTCTTCGGGATCACCCTCTTCATCTCCAACTGGTGCAGCATCGCTATTTCCACCATCGAATTCTTCTTGCGGGGTATCTATCCCTTGTATCCGACCGTCGTCTCCTTCGATCAGCTGTAATTCTACAGGGTCAACGTTATAAAATGTAATGACGTTTGCTGTGTAATCAATCACTCCTCCATATTTGATGAGAAAATCCGATCCAAGGATAACATTGAATTTCATCTGAGAGATTACTAGAAAAACATGCTCAAATTGAACATGTCCCACGACGAATTCCATAAACGCTTGTAGTTTACATTTAATGCACTTATCTGGAACAATCCCTTTGATCCTAAGTTGGGAAACAGGCATCACAAGTACATCACGTCTCTCCTTTATGGCTTCTAATAGTCTGGCTGAAATAAGTGAGGCTTGAGCTCCTGAATCTACCAATGACATTACTTTAATATTGCCAACCCTAATGGTGATTACTGGCAAGCTACGTTGGATTCTTGGCCTAGACGGTGTCATGTCTTCATGGAGTAGTTCCGAGTCCTCTACGTGCCAATAATGTACCTGAGTTATGCAGAGCGGCTCTTCCCTCCTTCGATTTTCAGGCAATCTTCTTAAGAAAACATTGGAGTTTTTTTTTTTTGCACCCGTCGTGTTAGGGTTCGGGACAGGCGTTTCGTTTTTCTTACCAGCGGCTTGCTGATACTCTAGCGAGGCGGCTCCTTCTTGATCCTCGCCCTTTCGCTGTTCTTTCAAGTACTCTTGAGTATCTCGCCATCGTCTATTCAGTTCATCTCGATAAGAAACCCTATCCTCTACTTGTTGGGCCTCTGTTGGCTTTTTCCATGTTAATCTATTTTGGTATGGCGCTTTCCCTCGGTCCGGCCGTCCTTTACACCCTCGATATCGGGTAGGTGTGTTTCGTGATATAGGCCGTTCCTCTGGTATTTCCGGATCTGGACGTCCTTGTGTCACAATAGCGACAGGACTGGTAGTCATTTCCTTAGTCTTACTCCCTTTCGGTAAACATTGAGCATGGGCTGTGTCCAATCTACGAAGTATCCCATCCATTTGTTCTAAAGATTGTATGTTAGCAGCTACCAAAATCTCCTGAACTTGGGCTGGGAATTGCAACGTGATCGCCTGGATCAGCTCTTGCTCAGGCAATGGTGGATCCAAAAATTGCATCTTCTTAAGTTGCCCGATAAAATAATCTGAGTAACGGGATGTGTTTATAGAAGTATTGTACTTCTTAGCATACAACTGCAACTTAATTAAATGTTGCGTCTCTGAATTCCAAAAACGCTTCAATAGAGCTTCCTTGAATTCAGAATAAGTGTTAAAGCAATATTTAAAAGCGGAATACCATGATAGAGCGCGTCCCTCTAATAACTTGGAAACGACACGAAGCTGTCGATCAGGACTGATTTTATTTTCTTGAAAATATTCTTCAATGTTGAGTAAAAATTCCCTAGTGGTGTATTCCTCCTTCCCAGAGAATTTGGCAGGTTTTTCATCGGTCATTCGGATGATAGTAGTAATGTTTGCGTTTTCATTAGTTTTTAATAGACTAGAAGAAAGTGAGGGAGTATCCTTCAGTTCTAAATTAGAGACTTTACTACCAAGGGTTTCTATCTGTCCTTGTAGTTCTGCTTTAACATCCTTCACCTGTTGTTTAATAGTATCTTCTACTACCTTAACTTCATCTTGGAGATCCTTTTTTAATTCGGATACGTCTCGACATATACGCGTAACCTGAGTGTGTGTAGTATCTAATTGAGATGTAAATTTTTTATCAAACTCTCCCTGTTTACTCTTTATAAGACTGACTTCATTGTTTACTCTTTGAATGTCATTTTTAAGCGTATCTCTAAGGTTCTCCTGAATAGAGGCTATTTTAACCTGGGCTAAAGATAATTGTGAATGTGATTCCTGTAACTGAGTTTTTAAGCCTTCCATCTCTTTAGCAATTGCCTGAGAAGTGGGGAGAATGGCTTTGATGTCATCTTTAAGAAGAGCTACAACTTGGGTTTTAATTTCTTCTTTCATGACCTCCATGTTACTTTTCAATTGGTCATTGATTTCGGAAAATTTTTCATCTACCCTAGCGTTGGACTCTTTAAATCTTTGTTCAATGCGAGCACCAGCCTGAGTAAGTCTTTGTTCTAGGGCGGCATTCGCTTCTACAAACTTCTTATCTACTTCAGCATTAATTTGAACTACGGATTCCCTAAGTTGACGTTCAAGGTTAGAACTAGATTCATTAAGTTGACGTTCAAGATTAGAATTAGACTCATTTAATTGTTCTCTCTGTTCTCTCAAAGACTGTTCGAGATTAGAACTAGATTCATTAAGTCTGCGTTCGAGGTTAGAACTAGACTCATTTAATTGTTCTCTCAATGACTGTTCAAGATTACAGCTGGACTCACTAAGTCGGTGTTCTAAGTTTTCAGTTGCTACTTTCATACTGAGCCTAAGGGCTTCAATCGCTGCCATAATCTCCTCCATTTTATTAAAATATATAACGCTAGTACCAAGTACAGAAATAATGATTGACACACTTCAAAAGAAAATTGAAAGATTTTCGAAACTTGCATTCAGTCAAAAGTTCCAAGTTTTAAGTCCTAGTGCCAATGTTTCAACACACATTAATTAAACCAAGTCTTTGCAAATCACTTCTACCAAAGCACTTAAATTATGCACTTATATTTCAGTTAAGTTAGTGTCCACTGAAATTTGCAAACACTCCTATTCTGATTGAATTTAGTCACCACAGTTTGGGCTGCATGTAAGTCTTTCATGTTAAGCTCCAATGAAATCGAGCCCCTAAAGGTGGGCGCCACGTATACTACCTCCTCTCTGTACCCGTAAAAATGTGTTCATATCTTTAAGGCGCTTGATATTAAATGAACGAGCATGAGGCTTAATCTCGGTTGTGGCTTTATCATTGGAGCTGGTACAGAGAGAGGTATAGTTATCAAATTGAGAGATTATTTTGATAAATTGAGTTTATTGATCATCAAAAGCAAGTTCATATCACCTTCATACAGCAGCGTGGAAATGTCGTGGCTGGTTGGTACCTCCAAGTCCTGGGATGGTGCTGGACATCGACTGGGCAGGGACCACACCTGCTCGGATGAGGAATTCTGGAACGTCTGGAGGTTCTGGAAGTGTCTCGACGTTCTGGAAGTCTCGACGTTCTGGAATGTCCCGACGTTCTGGAATGTCTCGAAGATTGGTACGTGCTCCTGGGTTCGATTCGAGACGTAATTCACACCTGAATTTCCTGTACGGCACTCCACACATTCAGGGCACTGTCTGAACAGATATGACCTTTTAATTATGATTACTGCAAAAACGTTCTAGAATAATCACTCGAAGAACAAGTACTGGTAGAAATGCAAGTTCATAAGGCAAGCTCACTGTAAGTCAGGATGTTCTAGAGGATTACTGTTACTGCAGTCCTAAATGCATAGTTCTGAAGGTTTAAAACATATTGGCAATGAACTGAATGAGTAGCACTCGGAAACTGTCCTGTTGCATTAATAAGCGAAGTGAATAGCCATTAAAGAAAATAATATTTGAAAGAAAAAGTCTGACTTCATAAATTATGGATCACTCAAAATACTGGAAAGTTCTAGGCTTTAGGGAAATGCGATATGCGTATTCCGAATTGTCACAGTCTTTAAGAATCAAAACATAAGTCCCTGTGCAGCACTTGGAAAGCATTGCATATTTCACAATTAAACGTAATGTTTAATGTCCCCTAAGTTCAATGTTCCAGAAATTGATTCAAAAATATAAGTTCACGTAAGTTCAATGCGATACACAACACACGTGAAAATTCAATCGTCGTCGAATAAGTAAGTCCTTATGTGGCACTTAAGAAAAAAAACAAAGTTCCAATGTGTAGAAATAACAAAGTTCCAATGTGCAAAAATGTTAAAGTCCCAACACGACACTCGAAAAAACTAAGTTCCAACGTGTCGAAATGTTAAAGTCCCAACACGACACTCGAAGAAAATAAAGTTCCAACGTGTCGAAATGTTAAATTCCCAACACGACACTCGAAGAAAATAAAGTTCCAACGTGTCGAAATGTTAAAGTCCCATCACGACACTCGAAGAAAATAAAGTTTCGATGACAATGTTCCAGTACGTCACCTTAAGAAAATAATAAAGTCTTATCGCGACACTTGGCGAAAATAACTTAAGTTCCAATGAGACGCTTCAGAAAAAAAACAAAGTTCTTATATGGCACTTTAAGAAAACATCAAAGCCCAATCACGACACACGAAAAAAACTAAGTCCCAATGTGGCAATATGACAAAGTTCCAATACGATGCTCGCAGAAAACAAAGTCCCATTCAGGCACTTCAAGAATATGGCAAAGTCCTGATACAACACTTGGAGAAATACCGAACTTGGATATCGCAGACTGTCGACTAGAAGTTCGACACACACAAGACTCCTCTTGTCACCCGTGTCACAGAGACGGCGAAGTGACAGACACACTGAATTCGTAGGTCGGGTGGTCTTCCTTTTATACACGTTCGCATGGAAGTGTCTAGAACTCGGGTACTATCTACCCTTATAACTTCTATAATACTCGGTGGATTTTCTTGAAATCTGAACAGATGATGTCTATTGTAAGTGCCTTTAAGATGGCAGTGTCAAAATAGCGATAAATTAGCTCAAAGATGTACTTTTGGGGACGAGCTGGATCATTACCATATATGGTAGCGGAGAGCTGGCTTACGGCGGCCACGTCACTCGCTGGGTACGTCACTGCGTTCGGCGGGCTGCCTACCTTCCATCTCGCGCGAAGTTCAACAAACATACTTCGAACTTCTGTCGTAGCGGTGTTCCCGGTACAATATACAGTACACAGTATATTAATAAGAATTACGTGGATATAGCGATCTTCTGTATTATGTTAGAAATAATTCATAATAACTGAAGAGCAAATTTGAGGAAGGAAGGTTTTATGAGTGACCTTGGAATTAATAAAACAATAACCTATACCCTAGACGCGGAAGCCTAGCAAAAAGGTTAAGAAGACAATTATGATGAAATGACACTTTGTAAAGAATTAGTAAGCTTTAATGTTTAACATTGTAAGTCAAGGATTGAGGTGATACAGGCTGACAACATTTATTTCACAGAGTTACATACGTTACGTTTTTACGCCAAATAAGAATCAAAATCAATGAACCCTCTGTTTTAATCATGAAGATATCTGGACTAATGAAAGTAAAGGCTTCCACAATCCGTAGTCTGAGCACCTAGTGATACAGACTGTTTAGCTCCATATCCTGCCACCGAGCTCGATAGCTGCAGTCGCTTAAGTGCGGCCAGTATCCAGTAATCGGGAGATAGTGGGTTCGAGCCCCACTGTCGGCAGCCCTGAAGATGGTTTTCCGTGGTTTCCCATTTTCACACCAGGCAAATGCCGGGGCTGTACCTTAATTAAGGCCACGGTCGCTTCCTTCCACTTCCTAGGCCTTTCCTATCCCATCGTCGCCATAAGACATATCTGTGTCGGTGCGACGTAAAGCAAATAGCAAAAAAAAAAATAGCATATCCTGCCGCATTTTCCCTCATAGTGATTTCTCTGCTGATAGTGGTTTCTGTTATAGGTCCATACACATCTTTCAAGTATCATTTATAAACTTTTTGACTTCACGACGTGGCTTTGAATCCACACCCTTTCGAGTGAACCGAACATGCCTCTTTCTTCTGCCTCGGCTGGGCAGACATCCTCTTTGAGAAAACCGTGCGTCATGGAAATAATTACATTACAGTTTGCAATCAATAGAGCAGGAATGGAAAGGGCACTGAAATTCAGTGGGTAGATTTTCGGACAAAAAATCCGGAGGTTGCGGGTTCGAGTTTCACTCAGGTTAAATCGGTCATTTCTTTCTCTATATATAACATCTCTATATTCACCTTCAGACTGAATTTTAGCGAATTAATGTAGTGTTTAGTTATGTAAACTAACACTACAAATTCTCTGTTTAAAACAGTATCTTACCTAGAACATCGAGTCATAATTCCTCACACGATGATGGAGGTAAGCTAACTGATCCTTTAGAAATCAGTATTTTTATTTAGCCATTAAAAGAGAGATTATGGACCTCGGGATTCCTATGAGATACATAAAAACCCTCGTGCCCTCCATATCAAGTTTCACATCTAGTTTTGCAGGTGCAATGGCAGGATGTCGCAGGTCAGAGCAGGATGACGCCGGCTGGAGGAATACTGAATGAGGAAGAGTGAAATGAGCTCTTCTTCCGGGTTACAAATTTATGCACACGCACTCCAATGTTTAAAAAACTATGAGATGAAAATTAGACGCTGACTAATTAGAATAAACCCTAGTTTCAGTTGAACGAGTATGTTTTAAATTCATGATGTAAAGCGGAAGCCCTCGGAGATCCGAGAGAGAGTAAATGAGAATTAATTGGTGGAATTCTCAACTCGTCGGCGACACCAGAGATAAGAAAGTTACGCTCTGCGACAACTTTTTTGAGGTATTAGCATTTGAGGAAAACCTTAAGTTTCACACCCTGGGCAATTATGTTATGCGATAGATGGTGCACTTGGCTTGATCGCATCGTGCGAGGAAGGGAAGTGTAATGAACTCCACTAAGAAACTAGCCAAAAATAAACAAGTCACACTGTAATTAAGACAACGAAAAGCGTGATAGAATTTCCAGCCGAAGCTCGTAAGCGTGTAAACTGCTTTCCGCAAGGAGATACCTTAACGAGATTATGGACGCAATTCCATATCAGCTAACTCTGGTCCTTCATTTGCTTATCATACGCTATATTCCGCAAGAGGTGTTAGTAACGCATAATGAACTTTCAGAGGCAAATATTCCATATAACATTCCATTTCGCGGAGTTTCTCAGAACGTACTACCATCTTGATGTGGAAGGGAACATGAACGAGGTTAACCTCAACCCATTTGGACCTAAACTTAACCTTTTCACTTATTGTTTGTTCATTCGCTTAGTTGTGTTCATGGATTAGCTGGCTCATTCAATCGTACTAAAAAACTAAAACTCTTATACTTCCGAAGGTCACCAAAATATACCGTGAAATTGCTAGGTCAACTTCTGTTAAGCAGGATTCTAGCCAGTGGCACCCACTTTGGGGACGCAAGGTGTTTTCTGTCCCCCAGAAAATTATCTTAGTGGGGCAGAGTGCCATTTTGGCTCCGAAAAATTCTCCTCCTAGATGTCAACTCGCCTGGATATATGGAGTCTGGTAGTCGTCGGAGGCTGCTAAGGCTTTAAATCTGGAGAAGGTGGTGGATGGTTTTATATCAAGTAATGAGATTAGAAAGCGGGCATTCCTTCAGAGAACTACATTTTCCAATGGAGACTCTTCAGGCGGTACATCTGTTGGTAAGAGATATTCACACTTCCTATCACGAAATGCATAAATGATTGAAATGAAATGGCGTATGGCTTTTAGTGCCGGGAGTGTCCGAGGACAGGTTCGGCTCACCAGGTGCAGGTCTTTTGATTTGACTTCCGTAGCGACCTGCGCGTCATGATGAGGATGAAACTATGATGAAGACGACACATAGAGCCAGCCCCCGTACCAGCGAAATTAACCAATGATGGTTAAAATTCCCGACCCTGCCGGGAATTAAACCCGGGACTCCTGTGACCGAAGGCCAGCTTGCTAACCATTTAGCCATGGAGCCGGACGCGTAAATGATTAAGAAGGTAATAGGATATTTATTAAGGAAATTTCTTTGTGAAGCAATTCCTAATTTCTTTACTTGTGATTATTTTTTATAGCTTCGCACGTAAAACATTCCTTTAAAATATTTACTGTGTTTATGAATCCAGTTATCTTTTCGTATTTACTTGTGAATATCATTGAAAACTCCATACGTAAGCCTCGTTCAAAAATGTATTTGAGAAACAAGCTCTATTATTGTTCTGCTTCTTTCCGTTTGTTTGTGAATATTGTTATTATATAGGAATATTTGCGTTAATAGTTGCTCCTCATTCCACATGCCTGTGTTCATGATAATCATCCCCCTCCCCCTCCCCCGGGTAATAATAATCCGAATTTTCCATGCCTTATTCTAGGCTTATTTACACGTAAGCGGATTTAGTTCGCAAAACTACTGAATATTTTAATTCGCCAGGTCTACTCTAGGGGTTTGATACAGCCTTCTCTGGGCGATAGACACTGCTCTGTTAGGTTAAAGCAGTATCCATTGGCCACAAGTTGTGCAGTTGTCATCTGGGGAATTCTTGGTACGATCTCGAAAATTACGTTTCATGTAGCCTTTTTGCACTGTACAAAAAATGTAAAGTTTCTTTCTAATGCTATGAAATACCGTTATGACTACAGAGGTGATAAGTAACTTTGAACCTGTTCCATGAAGTGCAGTGAAACAGTTATACGTACACTCTAAGACTAAAAGAACAATTAAAAAATAAACTCATCTTCAAACGAATTTCAATTATACATGCGACATTGGTATAGAAGACCTCTGCAGTTCACAATCTGGAGAACACGAAAGAAAATTAACTGTCAGAAACATTAAAGGTTGTGAACAGTACGACATAGGAAGAAAGAAACGTTCCCCTATGACTCATAAATAACCGTAATGTTCGACGAAAATAAAATTATTAGCTGCCTTCATCTAGAAGAAAAGGAGAAAATGTTTCTCTCTAACTAGAGAACTAGCTGACTTACACGCGGTGACATTAACGGCTGTAGGTGATCAAGAATTACTCGTGAAATTAGCTCTAAAATGGAAAGTAGAAGTAGCACAAATTGAATTTATCCAATACCTCGACTGTTAGTTTGATTTTACTGTCCTTGAGTAACATTTTCATAGCTTAAAAGAAGACAATATTTAATAATAATACTCTTTTAAGGTCTTCGGAGACGCCGAGATGCTGGAATTTAGTCCCGCAGGAGTTCTTTTACGTGCCAGTAAATCTACCGACACGAGGCTGACGTATTTGAGCACCTTCAAATACCACCGGACTGACCAAGACAAGATTTAAATTTCACATTAATTTTCCTCTTTAGAAAAACAAATATAAAATATACATATTTTTGTGTACGCATTCACTTCCATATAGCCACATTTCACGATTTAGAATAATGTTTACAACCGGTTAGGTGCGAGGTTTTTCAAGGTCTCTACATTTACTCGGGGAAATTTTGTGGTTTCTCCAAATATCAGCTCTATTGTGTTTTTCAATTGGTCTCAATGAATCACTATTACAGTCGAGTCGACAACATAGCAAAATGGCATTCACAAAATGCAACAGACAATTTTTGGAGGCTTGTATATCGTGATCTGAAAGACGAATTGAAAAATGAAGTGCTCTCAATAAATGTTGTACCCAAATGCATGCGTTTCCAGTAAATGACAGCGTGACACCACAAGAACTTAATATCCTATTTTTCCTGAAATGACGAGGTACAAAACGCACATCATTTCGTTGAATGGCAAAGCGCTTGTCTGCAATAATGTGGACTTTGATTTAATATAACGGGTGGTTCACACGCCCCTTGCGATCCACGTTTTTTTTGCAAGTTGATTTACGTCGCACCGACACATATATATCTTATGGCGACGATGGGACAGGAAGGAGCTAGGAGTGGGAAGGAAGGGGCCGTGGCCTTAATTAAGGTACAGCCCCAGCATTTGCCTGGTGTGAAAATGGAAAACCACGGAAAGCCATCTTCAGGGCTGCCGACAGTGGGGTTCGAAGCCACTATTTCCCGAATACTGGATACTGGCCTCAATTAAGCGACTGCAGGTATCGAGTTCGGTGCGATCTAGTTTTATGAAATTCTGAAATATATCGGTCCTCTCCGGTAACTGGGAGAACATATCGAGATGTGTAGTCACGGGCTAGAAAACAGCAGAAATCGTGAGCGCCACAATTAAATCATTATGACTAACCCGAATGAACCGTAGAACTAGTACAGGTGCAAGAAACATGTATCTTACATCAGGAGGTATACAAGATTTTCAAAATATTTCTTCCTTCCGTCCTGTCATTCCCTGGAATCTATTATAACCTATTATCCCAAAATACTACTCATTTCTATTCTCCCTCTCTTTCTAAGATTATATATTATTGTCCAGAAAGGATTCCCTGTTGCTTGACCTAGCCTTTCTAGTTATTACCAAAATCTTCCCACGACTTCTTCTTGGATTCAATAACAATTTGTTTCACTCTGTTACCTGCTTCTACGTACCATTCCAGGTCTGCGATATTCCTTGTTTGGAGCCATTTCTGATACGCCTTCTTTCCACGTTTGCAAGCTGACCTCACTTTATCATTACACCGTCCGACTCGTTGGCTGAATGGTCAGCGTATTAGCCTTCGGTTCAGAGGGTCCCGGGTTCGATTCACGGCCAGGTCGGGGATTTTAACCTTAATTGGTTAATTTCAATGGCTCGGGGGCTGGGTGTGTGTGGTGTATTCAGCATTAGAAATCATCCTAGGTAGGGCCCTCATCTTCACATACACGCAGGTCGCCTAATAGGCCGTCTACGGAAAAAAAAGACCTGCTCCAGGCCTCTTCGGAGGCCATACGCCATTATTATTATTACTATCATTACACCAAGAAGTTTGCTTTTCTCCATATTTACACACAGTCGTTTCTAGGCTGTTTCTACTCCAGCATGTATGTACGCCACCCATGTTCTTTCTATATCCTTAACCTACTTACTGTCCATTGTTTGCAACTTTTCGTTTATCGTATCCATTTACTCCTGTCTAACTTCCTCATCGCGGAGATTTTATACCCTTATTCATCTGCAGTCAGATTTCACTTTCTCTGTCTTAGGCATACAGATACTTAGTTCAATGCAGATCAGATAGTGGTCCGTATCATCGAAAATTTCCCGGAAAATGTTCACATTCCATACAAATTTCCTGAATTCAAAGTCGTTTATAATATAGTCTACAGTATTATGGATCTTGTGCCCCTACCCTCCCATGTATAGCGGTTAATAGCTTTACGCCTGCAGAATGTATTCGTAACTGTAAATCCCATACAAGCACATTAATTCCCATTCCTATTAGCTTCCATATCTTGACAACATTTACCGATCACCTTTCGTATCCTTCAGTTCTTTTCCAACTCTCGCTTTAAATCGTCCATTAGCACTATCCTTTCCTTGCTGTTGATCCTGACTACGATGTCACTGAGTGCTTCACAAAACTTGTCAACTTCATCCTCATCTGCACACTCACATGGTAAATACACTGAGACAGTTCTCGTCCTAATTCCTCCCACTGCCAAATCTACCCATATCATTCACTTATTTACGTGCCTAACAGAATCTATGTTGAGTGCAATAGTCCTACCCCACATTGCACCCTTCCCTTTTTAACATCCCTTGAGTACACTTTATAACTTCCCATCTCTTGTTCATTATCTACCCTTACCCAAATATCATCAACTCCTAACACATCCACATGCATTCTCTTTGCTGACTCAGCCATTTGTACATCATTCCTTCCATAAGCCACATTAATGCTGATAGCTTCCCATCGAATTCCATTTCGTTCCCCTAGTTGTTTCCAAGGAGCCCCTCGCTGTCAAATGGAAGTGGGACTCCTTTACCCCCAGAGGTCAGCGGCTTGCAAACGTTGTGAGCGTATTCGGTGAAAATTCTGGGAAGCAGGATCTTTCTCTTTCTTACACAAGTCGTAGGGAGGATCTCTCCTCTAACGGGTTAGGGCCACCGGTGGATTGTATAGTCCTAGCCGCCTGAGCACAAGGAGGGTCATGATTCAGGATATGTCGAAGATGATGCCCACTCCCATTCAATAGCAGCTGGTATCCCGGCTCCCAGGATCACTTACTAGGTCACTCAGCCGTTGCCCATAGTTCACGAACTAGGACGTGACGACAGTATCACGTACCATTTATTTACTTATTTATTTATAATATGAAAGTACACAGGCATGAATTCCCATTAAATTACCTCTGTGATACAAAGTAAGTGACAAAATATTTTTAAAGAATATATCGTCGCTAACGGGACAAAACCTCCTGTGTGACATATTTTAGCTTAGAACTTTGGCCGGTAAGGTTCTGTCATCTAAGGAGCAATATTGTGTGAATATTAGCAAGGCATTCTCGATCTTCATAGTGTATGTGCTGCGGGTCAGTATATCTCCAAAAATATTATCACATAGGAGGTTATGTCCCGGCAACGACGACATTACGAAAACTATAGAAACAAATAAATACACAGTGAAATCTACACAATTATCTTTCTTAACTTACGTAAATGGGTTAGAATAAAACCAAGATGAAAGAAAGAAAGAAAGAAAGAAAGGGGAAAAACTGAAACAAAGAAATAAGCAGAGTAAGTGAAGAACATGCCAATATCCAGTTAGATAGAATATTTTCTTATACTTTGCAAACACACAAATTAATATCCTCGTTGAATATGCCAAGGCTAGAGAATAAATTTACGATAGCACTGTCAAATTGTAAATTAAACGATTTTTTAGAAAGGGGACATTCTTGGGATGTATGATTCTAGATCTCGGGACATGACATAAAGTTTGCCAGCGTGAGCTTACACGCGTAGAATGGATGTAGATGAGACCGAGAAATTCTGAACGATCCAGTGAGAATTGTTATCAAGGTTTTTCATTGCTGTTACTTTACGTCTAATTACTTCAATGGAATAAAGTTAAAACGAGTACTTAATCATTAAGTAAAATATCGTATAGGCTGAAACTTATAAAATACAAATATTAATTATTTTGTACAATTCCAACCAAGTGAATTATACCTTTAGGAAATAGACCTCAAACATTTGTGAATATTCTTAATTGCAACATACTAGACTAATGTATTACGTAAATGTTACATCTGATCATTCATAATTTTAATTATGAAAGCAAGCATTTTGTTCGCTTCGTTAGTTATTTTCGTTATATGACCACTAGAATTTAAAATACTACCATACAAAACTCCGTCGACATTACTGTAGTATTCCTTTCATGTATAAAATATTTCGGATTTTTACTTTTCTTCACCCTAGTGAATGCCATAAATTTACATGTTTTAACGTTTAAGGATAATTATTATTTTCATACCATGACACAATATGCCGTTGCAACACATCTGCTGTTTATTCTTTTAATTAAGTGAACATCATCAGCAAATAACGAGCAACAAGACTGACAAAGAATGTCAGAAAAATCATTCATGAGGATCAGAAATAGAAGAGGATCGTGATCGGACGCATGTGGGACACCGGAATAGGTTTTGAAACTGTTATAAATTTCACTTCTAAAGCAAACAAAAAATTATTGTTGCTTATGTTTTTAAGCGAGAAATGACAGAGAGACGTTCATTTTAAAATGTTGTTGCTTGATTCACTGCAAGTTGCTCACCAAATCTATCATAAATAATGACAATATTCGTTAATTGTTTGTATGAATATGGTATTGGAATCAGTGAAAATACTACCCACTAAGGAAGAAACGTAATCCTTACTTATTCCTAGATTAAGCAGAACAATCGCAAGCACTGCACAGGACAGAAGGCTATAAACGACGAAGTTCATGTTCCCATAACTTCCACTGTGTTTCCCCTTCAGAAATAATGCAGCCTTCGTAGATGTTTTATTTTTCCTTATAGACATCTCCAGCTTAACCGGTTGTGTTTGTTTCATAGTATATTATCGATCAAGAATACTGATATACAGCGTTAGCATTTTTCTTCTTCGCCACACTATCCATAAGTAGATTCTCTTCCGTACCATGAAAAGCATGGACTCCTTCACAGGTGTCATTATAACTGTAATCGTTCAACAACTGAATAAGTATATGTTTCACTTTATGGTATCTCCAGTTTATAAGCAATGTACTGAAAGGATAGTTGCTCTGTGGGGTATTGGTAGCGTGTAGGCCTGCCGATCACAAGATAGAGGGTTCAACCGGAAAGAGGTGGTAGGATTTTTGAAGGGTGGAAAGAAATATCCATTCAAATCTCCATGTTGTACGTTGTCAGCATGTAAAATATCTTGGTAACACGTTTGATGTCTATCCGACAAAATTCATTAAAATTGCAGCTATAGACGCCCAACAGAGATTCAGTTTACTCTGCCATCCAGCAGGCCTCCAGTAAAACGGAACTCCGAAACTGAGAACCAAAGATCCAGATGGCGTCAAACTGAAATGTCTGCACACGGTAGCTGAGGCCATACGACTAAATTTTAATTGAAGGGGCATGGCTCGGAGTCTCTTTCCCATTATCACACCTTCTGCGAAGGGGCGACCCGTTTATTCCACTGTTGTTCACGTAGAATATGAAGCGGACAGGAAGGTGCGGAAAAATTGAAGAATTTATTAGAAGAGCTCTACTCCACATTTTTGTTTGTTTTTACAGTTTCCTTTACGGTACACCAAAGCAGATAGTTATTAACGCGACGGTGGGATAGCAAATGGATAGGAGAGGAAAGGAAGCGATCGTGGCCTTAATTAAGGTACAGCCCCAGCATTTGCTTCGTGTGGAAATGGGAAACCCGGAAAATCATCTTCAGGGCTGCCAACATTGTGGTTCGAACACACATCTCCCGAACACTACATTCTTTGACCGCATGTTGTAGTATACTATTTGAACCTGTACTCTTTTCAAATTGCCTTTTCATTGAAAATGTATCATCATTAATGTAAAATCCTTAATAATATGTCGAGTTCCTTATAGAGAGTTTACTCTAAAATATTGCTGATTACTTATTGTATTGTTATATACATATAGACTTTTAAATTAAGTTTCAAATCCCTCCACTATGTCTGTTTTGCAAGTTAAGACTTTATTATCAAGTTGATGTACTTAGCATTCTTAACGAATGCAATTCCTTTGTTTTAAATAATGCCAGTAGGTTTTGATATTTCCAGATATGCTACTGCCTATATATTGAACATTGTCATTGTGCGGCATTCTTTCTTTACTTTTGGATAAGTATTTTCAATATATTAAATCCTGTTAAGATATTTACAAGAAGATGTTTTATATTCATTCCATATTACTCGGTACGAATTAAGGGTGTTATGTCTCCATTATACCATATCGGATAAGTTATTCTATTGCCAAGATTTTACCATAACGACTATCAAAATCACTGTTATCGTTCTTTCAGTGCTATTTAATAAATGAAACAGTAATCTACAACTGGCTTGATGGTAATTCTGATGCCTAAACCTTGACCTACTGCCAAGTTTTTAATCCTTCTTTATTTTGCATTATATAGAAGGAGGACTGTAATATTATAATTACCCACAGGTAACAGCTGCTGATTATCTCGTTCATTATGTAGTCATTGCTTTTCAGCCAAGGGTTAAGATTTTTCTTTCCTTCTTTTTAGCACTTTCACCTTGTCCAATCTCCGCAGATATTTCTTTGTTATTATACGGTGTGGTGTTGTAGATCCAGGCTCAGCGGATGCTCTTGAGGGAGGTTGATGACACACTGTACATAGATCGTACATTTATTGATGTGGCTGAATTATCTTTCCTAACTCTCTCCTCTACGTATCTCTACAGAGTTCAGTCTGGAGTGATGCACTGTCCTCCACTCGTCCATTTAAATGATTGAATTCATCTTTAAGCGTATAATGTTCTCATTTAAGTGTTCTAAAATGTTGAAGTACGTTCAGATGCTCATACTGTCGTAGATTTACTCCATGGTAACTTTAAAGCGATGATTGGCAGCTATGTCCCATTTATTTTTCAAACTTCTACAGTTTTTGTAAGAAACTCCCATATTGTTCAGAGACATTCAAAATACAATAGAAATTTTAAGTCAGCATAAATGTTTCGAACTGAATGACAGCTTTCTAATATTTAAAGGAAGCAAAGGAGCCCAAACAAGTTACATTGTACAAAACTCATCTACACGACGAATGACATGAACAGGACTCTTCGAGAAGCTGCTCTTTATGACATCTTCCAACGAAATTCGCAATAATTCCTTCAACTGGTCGATTGTTGATTTCCTAAATCTATTACACGCATCATTCATGTCTTTTGGTTCACGATCCAAGACCCCAGAAACATTAATGACGGTATAAACAACAATTTCATTAAGGACCTCAGGAACACCGTATATTTTAAGAGTAATTACCCTCTAATATTGCTCATTGTTATCACATATGACTGTAAGATCACTTACCGTTTTCTGCAGATGCTGGTCTTCGGATAACACATTATCAATAATCGTTTTCTGCTTGTTGATAACTAAAATGTCTTGTGTTCATCCGGTTTATCGTGGCATATAGCGAGTTACCTAGTTGTTTACTAATTTCAACTGCAGTCTTCCTCAATGACGCCGTATCCTCCTTCGAAGTAAGCAGTAATTCATAGATATCACCAACAGACAGCATCCCAGCTGGCTCACTGTTCTTCAGTCTCAGGACTCCGGCGGCCTAGTTCTAATGTCACATATCTCCCAAATGCTCTTCCTATCCATTAGTTTCCTTAAGACTGGTCACGCCTCCCAGCCACATATTGATATGTAGAACATCAGAACAACTTTCGTTGTATTCATTATCCTACACGAATGTGTAAAGGAAATTGAACCATATCGTACCGTACTGTAGAAATGTGTGTTTGCATCACATACTTATGCACGCCTACAGAATAATTTATTTAAGGTTCATTTTCATTCACTCGAGCGTAGGAAAATGGGTGCAACGAATATTGTTCTGGCGGACTGCATATCCATATGTGGTTGGGAGCGTGACCAGTCTTAAGGGAAATAATGGATAGGAACAGTATTGTCAGATACGTGGTATTAGAACTAGACAGTCGACTTGTTCCTTTTCTTGCTGTGACAAGCTTTGCACCTCCATTTCTGACCACTAGATGTGAGAAAATCCCCTCCTCTGTCCCGGGTAAGCATATACTCGGTATCGAAGGATCTACTGCAAATAGATCACTGTATTTTGCAGTGATATCCTGGATGGTACCAGACTGAGAATAGATACCCTTCTTTAATTAAGGTCAGGTTGATCGATATGTCGAACAGGCGGTAAGGAATGTATTCCGGTGGATTCGTTCTTTAGGTTTGGTACACTATTGCCTCATATTTACACAGAACATGCTTATCAATAAACACAAATTAAATAACTTTTAGGATACCTGCCAATGAAATTTGATGTTATAATTGTTTTATGTATCTTAATGCGTCGTTAGATATGTCTTTCCATCAGGAATCCAGTGTATTCAGCAAAAATAACAAACGTACGCCGGAACACTATTCAAACAAGTTGTTAGTCAACCACAAGGCACATTAACGTATCGAAGGCACACAAACTAACTTAACAATCAGGGGTACTTAAGCAATGAGGTGTGTTGCACGATCAGCTGCTCTATGTTACCTCCTCCACGATTGAGAGCAAACAAAATAATCAACAAAACATGGAAATGTACTTAAGCCTGGAGTCCTGCCAGTCTCTACGCGCAATATAATTTCAATATATTAGGAATCTGGTATATTGCCTGTAAGCAATAGAGGTTAGCAGAGTAGCTTCCCGCAAAGTCTAGCCAAGCTTGATTCCATCCATGGCACGACCCTAGGACTAATTTGCAACTCCTGGCGAGTAACGAGATGGTACCAAGCATGTGGTCTACGGCTGTTGACTTCCCAAATCTAGCCGTAATTGGTTTCAAATATGAACTCCAATATACCACACACCATCGCTGCGAATGCCATCGTATTTCACTCACGATGCCCCAATCCTCTTTCAAGAAGCAATATCCTGCAGTATTTTACAGAGGCGGTCTTCACTTCCAAGTGATGTGCAATGTGTGTTCCTATGATGTCGTTCTCATGACCAGAAGCTTGCGTGTTGTAAAGTGACCAGTTAAATTTCCTCCCTTTGTTGCAAGGGTCGCGAGATTACTTGCTTTAAACCCTACAGGATATGTATGAAGAACTCATGACTTCAAACACTAAATGTAGTTGAATGAGTTCATGTAAAAAATCTTGCATGCCATGTATTTCTGAGTAATGGAGAGCTACACTCGAACGATAATAGTACTGTTTATCTGAGTTTCAATAATTAACTCATTACAATAAAGGAGTAACACCTTCTGACTGTATACGTGAGTACTTGTAATTAATTAAGCCTTAGATTATGCTATATCTACAAATTTCAGCATTTTCCAGGACCTCAGCCACGAAAATGAGGCAACGTGGCTGATACTTTGATTTTTATACAGCCGCTGAAGTTCATTGACATCAACTTCATACAGCGAGAATTTTCAATGACTTTATATCGTTAAAGAAACTGTAGAATTTAAATATGCATGTGGTTCATGTTTATGGGTTACTGTAGTCACGTCCTAGTTCGTGAACCATGGGCAACGGCTGAGTGGCTTAGTAAGTGGTCCTGAAAGTTGGGATAGCAGTTGCTATGGAATGGAAGTGGGCATCTCGGACATATTCTGAGTCGTGGCCCTCCTTGTGCTCAAGCGGCTAGGACTATACAATTCACCGGTGGTCCATAACCCGTTAGAGGAGAGATCCTCACTTGGACTATGTGCAAGTAGGGTAGCATCCTGCTTCATGAATTGACCAAGCTCAGATCATTTTAAGCAAGCCTCGGACCTATGGGAGTAATGGAGTCCCACTCCCATTTGACAGGCGAGGGACTCTTTGGAAACAACTTGGCGAACAAAATGGAATTCCATGGGGAGCTATCAATATTAATGGAGCTTATGGAAGAAAGAAGGTAGAACTGGCTGAGTCAGGAAAGAGGATGCATCTGGATGTGCTAGGAGTAAGTGATATTCGGGTAAGGGGAGATAACGAGGAAGAGATAGGAGATTATAAAGTGTACTTGACGGGTGTTAGAAAGGGAAGGGCAGAGTTTGGGGTAGGGCTTTTTATCAGGAATACCATTGCACGCAATATAGTTTCTGTTAGGCACGTAAATGAGCGAATGATGTGGGTAGATTTGTCAGTTGGAGGAATTACGACAAGAATTGTGTCCGTGTATTCACCATGTGAGGGTGCAGATGAGGATGAAGTTGACAAGTTTTATGAAGCGTTGAGTGACATCGTGGTCAGGGTCAACAGCAAGGATAGAATAGTGCTAATGGGCGATTTCAATGCGAGAGTGGGAATAGAACTGAAGGACACGAAAGGGTGATTGGTAAATGTGGGGAAGATATGGAAGCTAATGGGAATGGGAAGCGTCTGCTGGACTTCTGTGCTAGTATGGGTTTAGCTGTTACGAATACATTCTTCAAGCATAAGGCTATTCACCGCTACACATGGGAGGCTAGGGGTACCAGATCCATAATAGACTATATCTTAACCGACTTTGAATTCAGGAAATCTGTTAGGAATGTACGAGTTTTTCGCGGATTTTTCGATGATACAGACCACTATCAGATCTGTAGTGAACTAAGTATCTCTAGGCCTAGGGTAGAGAAAGTGAAATCTGTCTGAAAACGAATAAGGTTTGAAAATCTCCAGAACGAGGAAATTAGACAGAAGTACATGGATATGATTAGTGAGAAATTTCGAACAGTAGACAGTAAGCAGGTTCAGGATATAGAAAGTGAATGGGTCGCATACAGGTATGCTGTAGTAGAAACAGCAAGGGAATGCCTGGGAACAACTGTGTGCAAAGATGGGAAAAGGTGAACATCTTGGTGGAATGATGAAGTGAGAGCAGCCTGTAAACGTAAAAAGAAGGCTTATCAGAAATGGCTCCAAACAAGGGCCGAGGCAGACAGGGATTTGTACGTAGATGAAAGAAACAGAGCGAAACAAATAGTTGTTTAATCCAAAAAGAAGTCATGGGAAGATTTTGGTAATAACCTGGAAAGGCTAGGTCAAGCAGCAGGGAAACCTTTCTGGACAGTAATACAGAATCTTAGGAAGGGAGGAAAAAAGGAAATGAACAGTGTTGTGAGTAATTCAGGTGAACTCATAATAGATCCCAGGGAATCATTGGAGAGGTGGAGGGAATATTTTGAACATCTTCTCAATGTAAAAGGAAATCATCCTGGTGGTGTTGCAAACAGCCAAGCTCAAGGGGAGGAGGAAAATAATGTTGGTGAAATTTTGCTTGAGGAAGTGGAAAGGATGGTAAATAAACTCCATTGTCATAAGGCAGCAGGAATAGATGAAATTACACCTGAAATGGTGAAGTATAGTGGAAAGGCAGGGATGAAATGGCTTCATAGAGTAGTAAAATTAGCGTGGAGTGTTGGTAAGGTGCTAGTGCGGTTGAGGGTAGTGTTGTGAGCAGCGCGTGAGTTGCAGAAATGGTGCAGACGGCAGAAATACCCAGTCTCCGAGCCAAGGAAATCAACTATGAGCCAGACATTCGTTGCACTGACAACCTGACATCTAATTATTCTCTTAGAAGGGATGCCGTCGGTAGATAAATAAAGTATCCACGAGGCTTCTAATGCCATTATTTTTTGTTTTCTAGGTCATATTTCTTCCTTTTGTCAAGATATCTACTTATTACGCAGTGTTATTTTAGCAGTCCCAATAAGTAGCCTTTATGTCACGGACAGGCTACAGGCTCATTTATTACCGAACAAGTGGCCCTGCGGTTTGGGTCAAGTAGCTATCGGCTTGCAATCGGGAGATAGTGGGTTCGACCCTCACTGTCGGAAGCCCGGAAAATGAATTTCCGTTGTTTCCCACTTTCACATCAGGCAAATGCTGAGGCTGTACCCCAGTTAAGGACACGGCCGCTTCCTTCCCACTCCTAGCCGTTCCCTCTCCCATCGTCACCATAAAACCTATCTGTGTCGATGCGACGTAAAGCAGATAGTAAAATAATATCCTCATTTATTTACTCGGTGTGTGCTGAATTGGAAACGAATGACAACTCTGCTTATAAAAGTTGGTGTAATTTTATTTTTAAGTGGTCTAATGTTTTGAAGTTTAGAAGTATAGAATGGAAAAAGAAATCATTCCAGCATTTGCATTCAGGGCAAGTAGTTTCGAAGTTGTCCGACGTTGGACTTCAAACTCGCGTGTCCCTGCAATAACACACTGCTCTCCTTACTGGCCTTCACAAAAAACCGATGTTATTTTTTAGCCTGATCACTATACGTCACTTTATAACTCATCCCAAACACCTGTAACAGATCATCCACCCCCCTTCATAGTTCATCCTAAAGTTCAGTCATAGATTATCCAATATTTTTCACATTCTAGAACACAAGCGTGTCTTAATAAGGGTACATTACTTCCTGCTGCCGTGGCACGAGGATGGTATATTTCAACACACTTTTATTTGTAGGCTGTTTACCGATGCACTAATACAGGTAGATTTTCGGTCACACTCGGATGGGAAATTGTTCAGCTAGAGAAGGTAGACATCATGGCTTTAATAAGTTTATAGACTGCATTTGCTTAGTGTGAAAATGATGAAAATGATTTACCATTACGATAGGGTTTGAACCCACCATAGTCGAAATGCAAGCTTACAACTATAATGACGTGTACCGGTTTAGCCAGCTCGCTATCTTAAATAACACAGTATTTCCTGAAGGTTTTCATAAGACATCCATTATGATAATAAAATCCCTTATAAACTACTGAGGGCCATGATCTGCCGAGACGAATGCTGCAAAGTCCTGCAGTTATTGGGGTATCACGATTTCCTCGACTGTTTTGCTTGGCATTCTTGACCGAGTCCACTATCTCTCGTATTATAGAGGTTCTCAGTTGCCCTCACAATGCTGAGTGAATCCCTTTTCAGACCAAATCCTAGGATTTAAACCTTTGGACGAGCCGAGGATCAAATTCAGCTGCTCTGAGTCTGAGGCAGAGACGTTGCCTCCGTATCTCGGGATTGGCTTTCATTGGGGGTAATATACAGTCTCATCCTTGTGAGAATAAGTTTTTTAAAATCTTTTTTTGGCTTTGATTACTGTCTATTAGTATTACCTACAGGTATTATAGTGCCGTGTGATCTGTGTTCATTTCTCAGCGGCATTACTTGACTTTCTTCACCAGTCGTATAACTGTGACTAAAAGTACTATAGTTAAAGATGTTTATAATGAGTTTGTCAATGCACATACGAAATAATTTACACACCTCGTTTAAATGCTAGGGAGCATTTAAAAGATCTCTTACAGTAGGTTATCTGAATATATGCTACAATAAGTAATGAAATGATCATTTGTGTTGGTGGTGAAAAATTGAAAGGGAACAAATATTGTATCAGTACTTGTCAGAGTTGATAACAGAAAAGAGAGGTATAGTTGTTAGTCTTCTAGGATGAAGGTATAGGCTGGAAAACGGGAAGTCCATGCAGTTTGGGAAAATTAAAGCGTCCCCGATACTTTTAAAAGTTCAGTAAGAACAGGATCTGGCCAAGTGAGTCTGGGCATTGAATATGAACGAGAACATCCAGGCATAAATTTAAGCAATGCCAGACTCAGATGGAGTCTAGTGGTCACTAGACCAACGATTCATAAGTTGTGTGCCCCTGTGGGAAATTTTACACTTCCCTAACGGCCAGTAGGGTATATCGGGTTTCTTACAGGCTAAATTGTCCTTGTGGCAAACGTAGCTAATATGTCAAGAAAGAAAAAAGTCCAAATTACGAAGAAAAGCTTCACAGTCTGTGTACTTGTGTGCACAGAAAGGTGCTGATATAAATGTTCGTATGCTTCATGAATCTCATAGTCAACGTGTCTACATCGTTTATGTCTGCTAGTGTAATCTATATATATATATATAAAAGAACATGTCCTGACTGACTGACTGACTGACTGACTGACTGACTGACTGACTGACTGACTGACTGACTGACAGATTCATCATCGCCGAGCCAAAACTACTGGACATAATGAAATGAAATTTTGGGGATATATTCATATTTACATGTAGGGGCTTGCTAAGGAAGGATTTTTTAATATTCCGTCGCTAAGGGGGTTAAAAGGGGAGTAAATTTTGAAAATTAGTGTATCTATATCTCCAAACTTTGAAAGTTTACAGATGTAAAATTTGGCATTTAGAATCTCCTTTAAAAATACAGAAACACATTTTTTTGTTTTCGGAAAATACCAATAGGAGGAGTGAAAAAGGGGTTGAATGCCTTTAATGGGGCTACTTATATTTCAGAACCTGAAGATATTACTGACCTGAAAATTGGTATTTGGGATCTGCTTTAAATATAAAGAAACACGTATTTTTTGTTTGTAGAAAATCCAAATAATGGGGGTGAAAAGGGGGGTGAATTTTTAAAATGAGTGTATTTATATCTGAAAACCTTAAAAATCTACAGACGTAAAAATTGGTATTTAGAATATCTCTTAAAAATAAAGAAGCATGTATTTTTTGTTTTCGGAAAATCCCAACAGGAGGGGTGAAAAGGGGTGAAAATTGGTTGAATGACTTTAATGAGGATACTCATATCTCAGAAACTGAAGATAATACAGACCTGAAAATTGGTATTTGGGATCTCCTTTAAAAATAAAGGAACATGCATTTTTTGCTTTTGGATAATCCAAATAGCGGGGGGTGAAAATGGGGTTAATTATCAAAATGAGTGTATCTATATCTTAAAACTTTAGAAGTTTACAGGTGTAAAAATTGATATTTAGAATCACCTTTAAAAATAAAGGAACACGTATTATTTGTTTCCTGAAAATCCCAATAGGAGGGATGAAAAAGGGTGAATAATGGGTTGAATTCCTTCAATGAGGATATTTACATCTCAGAAATTGAAGATATTACAGACCCGAAAATTGGTATATGGGGTCACCTTTAAAAAATCCAATTAATGGAGGTCAAACAGGAGTGACAAATTGGGGTAAATTTTTAGAAAGACAATATGTACAGTATATCTCAGAAACGTAAAATGTTACAGAAGTGAAAAATGGTATTTTTCTCTCTATTAAAAATAAAGGAACGTGTATTTTTTTTCTTCGGAAAAATCACTTGGGTGGGTGGGGATGGGGGCTGGGGGTTAAAATGACTGAAAATGGGAGTGAATTCTTTTAATTAAGATACTGCTATCTCAAAACTTACGATGTTACAGATGTGAAATTTGCTATTTGGAATCTGCTTAAAAGGAAATAAACACGTATTCTCGGAAATTCCAATGATGTGTGTGTGTGGGGGGGAGGAAATGAAAGAAGTGAAAAATGAATTGAATTAATTGTATGAGGATACTTACGTCTAATAAAAAGTAAAGTTGTATCAGACGTAAAAATTGGTATTTGGATCCCCTTAAGAACAAAGAAAATGTGTTTTAGGTGGGGGAGGGGAAGGAATCATCTTGAGGGGCGGGAGTGAAGAGGAGTTGAATTCCTTTCATATGTCAAAAACTTAAGATGACCGGGCGAGCTGGCCGTGCGGTTAGGAGCGAGCGGCTGTGAGCTTGCATCCGGGAGATAGTAGGTTCGAATCCCACTATCGGCAGCCCTGAACATGGTTTTCTGTGGTTTCCCATTTTCACACCAGGCAAATGCTGGGGCTGTACCTTAATTAAGGCCACGGCCGCTTCCTTCCAACTCCTAGGCCTTTCCTATCCCATCGTCGCCCTAAGACCTATCTGTTTCGGCGCGACGTAAAGCCCCTAGCAAAAAAAACGTGAATTACGTTTATGGGGATAATTATATCTCAAAACTGAAGGTAACAGACGTGAACATTGGTATTTGGAATCTACTTTAAACATAAAGAAACACGCCTTCGCTTTTGGGGGTGGGGGTGGGAATCAACTTAACGGCGGTGGGGTGAAAAAGCTACTTGCTTTACGTCGCACAGACACAGATAGGTCTTATGGCGACGATGGAACAGGAAAGGGCTAGGAGTGGGAAGGAAGCGGCCGTGGTCTTAATTAAGGTACAGCCCCTGCATTTGCCTGGTGTGAAAATGGGAAACCACGGAAAACCATTTTCAGGGCTGCCGACAGTGGGGTTCGAACCTACTATCTCCCGAATACTGGATACTGGCCGCACTTAAGCGACTGCAGCTATCGAGCTCGGTGGGTGAAAAAGGAGGTGGGATCAATTGATTTTACTATTCATAATGTACTTATAAGGAGCCTCCGTGGCTCAGGCGGCAGCACGCCGGCCTCTCACCGCTGGGTTCCGTGGTTGAAATCCCGGTCACTCCATGTGAGATTTGTGCTGGACAAAGCGGATGCGGGACAGGTTTTTCTCCGTGCACTCCGGTTTTCCCTGTCATCATTCATTCCGGCAACACTGTCCAATATCATTTCATTTTATTTGTCATTCCTTAATCATTGCCCCAGAGGAGTGCGACAGGTTTCGGCTGCTGGCACAATTCCTATCCTGGCCGCTAGATGGGGGCTTTATTCATTCCATTACTTACCCGGTCGAATGACTGGAAACAATCTGCGGATTTTCGATGTACTTATTCTGATCATAAACCGATCACTTTTAATCATTTCTGGGTTCGTTTTCAAGAGCCATATTTTCCTTTGGAGGACGTTCTTAGATTGCAGTAGATTCTCCTGGCATATAAATACAAATTTAAACACATTTGAAATAAACGATAGGAATGAGATTGACCGTGCCATTGTTCACCTCTATAATAAGGTCAGTAATGCACGGAAGTATGTCATTCGTATCGCCAGAAATCCCGCGCACTTGCCTACGCGCGACAATGGCAGCAGATGTAATTTACCACCAAGTAGCGGTCTTGCATCTTGCTGTTGGTTCCATAATAATAATAATAATAATAATAATAATAATAATAATAATAATAATAATAATAATAATAATTGTACCGGGCGGTACACCTCCGCTCCGCTAATTCAAACATTGCGCCAGTTGAAACTCCTCTACTGGAGGAAGCCTGAACTTTAACTACAGTGTTAATTCCCTAGTTTCTCAGGAGATTTGTAAATTTTGAAGTTTTCTGAACGGTGTCGTTTTCGATGTATTTTTATTTTGCTTATAGTAAGAAGTGTGAACATTCTCTTCCAGATGGCACTACTGAAGGACTACAATTATGCACCCTAGTGCGAACTGAAAAAACTGTGTTTTGGAGAAATTTTGCGTTCATAAGTTTGTTCTTTGCTAAATTTCTTTTAGGCATTGTTTAAGTTGGCAATATTAACCCTTTCTTTCCGCCAGTTTTGAAATTGACCAATAAGGAATTTCTGTAATTAATTTTCCACCAATAATGTGTTTCTTCTTCATCTAGTGTAGGGGTTTTCGTTGTTAGCCAATAAAATGATTGTGGGCGGGTGTTCTCATTCCTGAAACGCCTCGAACTTTCCACGAGGGTATATAAACTGCTGACTTTCGGGTCTCCGGGCCACTTCAGTAACATCTATCAGTGTGTAAAGTACGTAGCAGGGGGCGGGTAGCGCCTCTTTCTTCGGGCAGCAGTTCAACCACCAGGTAATGGCCTTTTAGTAACGTCTTTTCTTGCTAGCTCAGCAGTTTAACTCTCGGGGCAGGTCCGAAGCCTTTTACCATGTAACCTTCCTTTAAAATGTAAAGACACTTGGTATCAATTCTATCCTTTTAAACTACATATTGGGATAGAGAGTGCTTATCCCTCTCGAGCTCCCACTCATTTTGCGTTGAGGTGAACTTATTTTCACAACCGTTTCTTCCTTAATGTAATGTAAATTGTCTCCTTCTATAAGTCACCTCTTTAGTATGGGATTAGCCCTTGCATTAGAGGCCTAGCGCCAAGTAGGTTTTAAATAAAGTGTATTAGGAGTGCAAGAACGCCTCCTCTCAAGTTGGTATTTTAGAGGCCATGTAATTGACCTGTTTCTTTTCTTAATAGGCCTCAGTAGGTTGTGTATTTTTACCCCTGTGTATATGTCCTTGGAGGACAGCTTGAAAGTAGAGTTTGGTGTGGCCTTTGATAGGCTTGAACTTTAAGAGCGGGTTGCTCTTTCTAGAAAATTTTGATTTCTGTGTGCCTCGAGGAGGCTTTACTGTGCAATTAGGAGCAAGAGCTCCTGGGCATGATTGGGGTCTCCTGCCCCTTTGTTGAATCTTGTATATCGTAATGTTGGGCTTATAGCTGAAGAATTGTGTGTCTGGCTCTCGGAGCCCAAATCCTGTAACACTTTAATTGTACACTCTCGAATTGGTTGCTTTGCTACTCTGTACCTACCATTCTTGTTATTTCTTGATTTTGCAAAGAAAATATAACCTTGTTAAATTTTAAATTAACTTTAATTTCGTAGATTGAGACCTGTTCACCCCAGCACCTTCTTTCACCTCTGCACATCCACAATACTCCGTAACAATAATAATAATAATAATAATAATAATAATAATAATAATAATGTTCTGGACCGTCGTCAAAATGTGCGGACCCCGCTGGAAACGTGTCCTGGACGGGTAATGACTACGAATGCAGTCAGGCCGTGGGTTCAGTACCGCCAAGGCATCCAAGACGGCACCACGACAGATTCCCTCAAGGATTTGATCCATAATAAAAATGCTTATAGGAAAAGATGGCAAAGATTTAGGGACCCAACTGACCGGGTGGAATACCTGGACCTAGCCCGGGAAGTACGAAATCGATTGCTGGAAAGAAAGATTGAAAATGGGAGGAACTTTGCCGTAATCTCTTAGAAAACGAGCCAGATCGCGAATTTTGGCGGATTCTTTCAGAAAACGTGTCAGATCGCGAATTTCGGCGGATTATATATAAAACGTTAAGCATGCAATTATAAATATCAGTATAGTAGCGTAGCGAAGCACGGGTATCTTGCTAGTACATAATATTTGTGCTCACAGTTCCCTCTGTGAGAGGGGTAAGATTGGAGGAAAACAGGGCATATTACAGTAGAGTTGGAATGTTGGGAAACTACAGAGTTTAAATTGATAATACCGACATTGATGGACACATATTGCCTTCAAACAAGCGCTTCCCTGGTTTACCTGAAAATAATTTATTAACCACTGCACGAGCGACTCGTATGCAGAATGCCTGCATGTTGAATTTATTGACTGCCAGAAATATTTAATAAGTCATTAACAACCACATTCGTCAATCTTTATTCATTTTATCCCAACGGTATATTTACAGCGTGTATGTATGATTCACAGGAGTTATACCTGAGTGACATGGAAGGTTACTTGCTTTGGTAAAATACAATAATTTGAGTTTCAAAGTTTCCAGTTTTCGACATAGTCCCCTTCAACTTCAACGACCATTCCTCAACATTTCCTTTCAGGAAACAGATGGGATGCTGGGATGATGCAAATGGCTTTATAAATTCGGACGAGCCAATTTTTTCACAATGACATTGCGCTGTAGCTTTCTCATGGTGGAGAGCATTTCATTCTAGGCCATTCCAAGTCGGTTTTCCACAACATGTTTCTTTAATTTCTGCAGAAGTGCCGCATAATATTCACCAGTATTTGTTTTCTCGTTCTCAAAGTAGATAAATAGATGAATTCATTTTACGCTTCTAAAACATTCCCTTCGAACGGAACGACTTTCGTCATTCCGGAGCCCGTCACAACGTTGAGTCCACTCTTTGCACTACTGTTTCGTTTCTGAAATGTAGTGGTAAATCTATGTTTCATCACTAGTCACAAAACGCCGCAAAATTCCATTGTATTCTTCTTGACAACTTCCAAATAGTCGGCTGATATTTCTATGCGAACCTGAGTTTGCTCTGGAGTTGAATGGACCCGACAACAATCTCATGCAAAGCATTTCAATATCCAATGCATTAAGCAAAATATTGGCTTGAGATGCCGCGGGCTATGCTAAATCGTGTACCTTCACTCGTCTGTCGGCTAAAGACATTCTGGCTCGATTGTTATTCTCTGGCGACCAAAACCTAGTAGGCCTTCAATGCTTGTTTCACCAAGCTCGAATTTGGTTGTTAGAAGTCCAACGGATTCATAGAAACGACATGTGTCACCCAAATTGAGAAAAACACTTTTTAAAAATTTCCTTTGCTCATTTTTCTTCCAAAATGAATCACAGAAACCTACCACGAATTGTAATTCTACACGCTTTTTACTTTCACTCAACATGCTTGTCTATAGGCAAAAGTCAGCCAATGAATTATTTCCAGGATAACTTTAGCCATAGAATGTACATCCACAGAAAATAAACTTTATGATTAAAAATACAGTTGATTACCTCACCATCTGTATGAATCCGAATCGAGTGATTCTTCAAACCACTAGCAACTAGGAGAGTGATTTCGCTACTACAGGTCACAGATATAACATTAGTCGGCGAACGATTCCAGGCATGTAGTAACACCGTTACTTTAATTCTAGGAAAGGAGAAAGATTAAGCCGTGTACGATTTGTAATAAAGAATTATCTACTATTAAGAATCATGGTGTACAGCCTGAATTAAGTTTCAATGTCAAAAAATACAACAAGTTACCCTAAAGTCCATTTTATGTTATGGACTATGACAATGACAACCTTGTGGAAATAATTGTCACCTTCCGTTATTTTCATTAATTTGTGAATCGCTTAGATCTAACGTCAGCATTTTAATTGTCCATTCCACGATCTAATTTTAGGCTATGCTTTAAGCTAATCGGCTCTAATCTTTTCCTCTACATAATGCTGCCAATCTAAAGTAGAACTGTTTTGAAAATATCTCGGATATATATTTTTTCCTTATATTTATATGTTGCCATGAACAAGATATTCCAGTAGCGTAAATTCTATTGCCGTTACACTGTTCATCCAAGCCATACCTTTATGTTTCTGGTAATGTATCTCTGTGTGTCACCATTTCCACTATACTACCCTGCACCACTATGATGTATATTGTTTTAATATCGTTCGGATGTTGTCCATTAATGGCTACCTATTTATTATTCTGAATCATTTGGAAATTAATCCAAATTCCGACAAACCATTCCTTCTGCATCTTAGATCTGACGATACTCAGTTCGATGCCGATCAGCTAGCGGTTGAAAATATCAAAATATCCCCTGGACAACTGCATATTTCTAGCAGATTATCTGAATTGAATGTCAAGTTAGCTTATTATACAAATTCTCGTCGATCTAGTGCCTCCACCTACTGGGTTTACTAACTAAAATAGTTTGAAGATTGAATTTCTAACACCAGAATCCATACCTGGACATAAATTCAATGGAAAATTTCCATTCCTGTTCGTTTTCATATCTGTCCATTGTCTTCTCGTCAATATTTGTTCTGTTTCCAATACATTGAAGTTATCAATTAGCACAACACTACACGTTTTGTTGAATCTCGCTCAATGCCTCGCAGAACTAGTTTAATCCGTTGTCATCTGTTCCTTTACGTGGTGAATACACACGCAACAGCCTCGCTCTATTTCCTAAAATCACCAAGTGAATATTATGTACTCAATTATGTACTAATAAAAAATAATTTGCGAGGTATTGTTGATTGCGATAAACAGTTTGAAAGCATATTCCTACCTTATTTCCTATTAGCTAAGAATAATTTATAATTGGAAGGACAATACCTTAATTTATATTGCCACAAAGATGGACTGCTGAAATAACCAGAATACAGATAACTTCGCCTTTGTTTGACCGTACTTTAACGTTAAACAGTTCAAACACTTCCAATGAAACCTTTCGTGCTCACACAGGTATGCATAGGCCTACTTCCATATTTCCTTTTATAAGTCCTACTGATACTTATACAGTAGTATCCTATAAGAATTATATGCTATCAAATGTCGAATAATTTCATGAAGTGTCGGTGTCTGTTAAAATGGAAGTGGATTTGCGACGTTTCACAGGTACTGTACACGGTTAGCGGAACATAAATGAGCAAAACCAAGTGAATCGGCTGCGCGGATTATGCCATATAGCTCTTAGCTTGCATTCGGCAGATTGGGAGTTTGTATCGCAATGTCGGTAGCCCTGAAGGTAGTTTTCCGTAATTTCAATTTTTCACACCAGGCAAATGCTGCGGATGCACCATAAGGCCCCGCTCGCTTCTTTCTCCGTCCCGACCCTGTCATATTCCATCGTCACCATAACATCTGTACTAGACGGTGTGACGTAAAATGAAAGGCAAAATAATTGCAAATAACTTCTAAAATATACACATAATGTGAGTAAGTTATCAGCTCATAAGGTATAGGAAACATGCCACTTTATTCTCGTTATGTCCACTCTGCATGGGCACTTAATCTGAAGACCACATTGCGCGTGGGACAGCTGTTTTTATCATTCATGAACTGGGACATCGTTACAGACACTACACCATTAAATACAACATAGATTTTCAAAAAGTTAATTTAACATTCCTATAGGAATATATTACTTCTTCGCCGAGAAGTAAATGACGAATATTTTACTTTCTTTGGTTAGTAGCCTCACCAGTAGATGATGGATTTTCAGGCATTAATGGGTTAGGATAAAGACTTGTAATGCTGAAAATATTTCTTAGTATACATACTACGAAAAACATAAAATTAAGCATTTTCCTCAATTGTGCCGAAGGTTGAAGGGCCCGGAAAGGTTTTAAATTGTGAGTTCTGGATAATTCTATCAAACTAGAACAGAACAATTTCGAATATCACTTCCGGCCTGTATTCAGTTCCGGAAAACCAGCCTAAAATCACTTGTTCCCTTACTGGTTTTCTTTTTGATTCAAATCCTAACCAAATTAAGTTATTTACATAATTCTTTCTGTAATGTGTTCCTTAGTTCAATACAGTCAGGTATTTCTTGATATTTTGAAAAATGTCCACACCGAATATAGTTATAAGGGATTAAGTAAAACTCTGCATGACTCACATTAGCGCTCCTAGTGGTGCTTAAGTGAAACAATGCATTGACTCAAATTAGCGCTGGTAGTGATGCTTAAGTGAAACAATGCATTGACTCACATTAGCGCTCGTAGTGGTAGAAAAAGGCAGACTGCTAATCTAATCGACCGGATGACAATGATTATGGAAAGGATTATAATTTTTGGGAATAAATAAAGAATATATTCTCCAACTTAATTATATTGTATTTAATTAAACATATGTAGCCCACATCCAAAATTGATTTGCTTGCCTGAAGACCTGGAACTGTGGACAGATAGCTTTCATGGCGGCGATGGGACAGGAAAGAGCTAGGAGTGGGAAGGAAGTGGATATGGCCTTAGTTAAGGTAGAGCCGCGGCGTTTTCCTGGCGTGAACATTGGAAAGCCTTCTTCAGGGCTGCCGACGGCGGGATTCGAACCCACTATCTCCCGAATGCAATTTTACAGCTGCGTGCCTCTAACTGCACATCGAACTCGCTCGGTAGGGTGCAAACTAATTTGGATATTAGGAAGTTTATTCTACTCCGCTCTCCCGGAATGTAGCGACAGGAATATAAATACAGTGAGTTTCTCTCATCGGTTGGCCGGCAGGCACGCTCAACATATCTGCCTCCCGTTGACTCACCACTTCCCGTTACAGCAGGGGAATGCCCGCACTTCGCAGTTCAGGTCCGTGCTTAGAACATGTATTAAGTGTTGATCTGTCGCTCCAACTCTTCTCGAGGTGTGAAGTGTTACTTCGAGGTATAATTCTCACAATGCCTCCACATGTGTACAAGAAAGATGAAAGGGTAAGTTTATTTAAGTACGATAATTATTTTAAAACAGATTCTTGCAGGAAAGTCGTTAGGCGATTTGTAGTACGCCCTCCACATCAAGACACCGTGCGGATACTCGTAAACAAATTAAGAGGAAGTGGTTTTTACTCGATAAGAAGCGAAGTGTTATAAAACGTGTACTTAACGAGGAAAAATCCGACTCGTTGGATGAATGGTCAGCGCACTGGCCTTCGGTTCAGAGGGTCCCGGATTATATTCCCGGCCGGTTCGGTGATTTTAACCTTCATTGGTTAATTCCAATGGCCCGGGGACTGGGTGTTTGTGCTGTCCCCAACATCCCTACAACTCACACACCACGCATAACACTATCCTCCACCGCAATAACACGCAGTTACCGATACATGGCAGATGCCACTCACCCCCCTCGGAGGGTCTGCCTTACAAGGGCTGCACTCGGCTAGAAATGACCACACGAAATTAAAAATTTAAATGAGGAAAAAGTAACTGAAATCGCAGAAATATTAGCACATACGCCTACAAAATCCCTAAGACGACTTGGACAAGAAGCCGGGGTTTGTAAGAACTCAGTATGGCGGGCTACGATAAAGTTAAAATTGAAACCATACAGGGGAACTCTAGTAATTTTCTTAATTATGTTCTTAATTCTTATTTTCTAATTTGAATTGTTATCTTACGTCATGCAAGGATTAAGTGAGCAAAATTCTGTCCTTGTTGCTATGCCGCAGAGCGGGAAGTGATGAGTCAACGGGAGGCAGGTAAGCTTTGTGCATCTGTCGGCCAACCGATGAGAGAGACAAATTCGGTTAGGGGTCCTATCGTACCGTACCCCTAATATTTATGAAAAACGTATAGGATAACCGTAGTACAGGCTACAGTATACTTGTTATTGGCTTCAGTACGTTTGAATTCAAACCTATTAATCGCTAGAAAACCGAGCTATGGTCACGCTACCACAACCTCTGCCTCAACATACTCGACATATTTTAATATACTATGGAAATCACTACGGTATCAAATAGAATATTAGCCGCACTCGAATAGTGAATAAAGAGAATTTCTGAACATTGTGAGGCAGACAACTAATCTGACTTATTGCACATAGGATATGTGCTTCGATACCTGGAGTGGTAGATCAAAGTTGAAGAAATCATGCGATATACGGTACTGTAGTAAGCGCATGATATCCGAACCAGTATAGAATCAGCAACTTTCGTTTTATCAGCACCGCCTGTATCTCATTCGCCTAAGGCAGGACTGCCTAAAGTGTATCAGTAACGTCATAGATCATTCCTTTCAGTACAATACATTTCTACCTCATTCTGTCAGAGGACAACAAATTTATTGTATTGTTCGCCTTACTAATTTCAATATAACTTGAAATCAGTGGAATATGACCACCAACAGTTATTTCAAGAAATAGTATATTAGTGCTTTCAAAGGGAGGACGAAGATGTATTCAATTTACAGAGCAAAATATAGAGTATAATATAGAATAAAATATAAGATCAATATAGTACGATTTTAGGAAGCATAGAGGTAACACACTCCAGATAGCCACTTGGAATTACATTGCTGCATTTACGATATTGCAGTTTGTTCCAATATCCCATTCATTAAGAGGGAAATTGCATATTTTCGAAGCACTTGGAAGAAATCTATAAGCGCTAGGTTCTTCAGTCTGTTAAGACAAATACAGGATAAGTAAAATTAGAAAATTACCTGAAAACGAAAACACTTAATAACAAATTATAACAAAACAAGATATGGTTTTATTATAAACGGAATGGCATGCTTAGTTCGTGAAAGAGCATCATTAGACTATATCAAATAACGCCTCTAATTATTAACTAATCAGTTAATGAATTTTGTAATTGTAAAAAGTTTTATGTTAAGTTTCTCTGTACACCATCCTAATTATTGCTGAAAAATTTGAACTTATATTAATGAAGTATTCTTTTTGTGTTCCCTCTCTCTTCACTAGCCCGGCTAGAAGTTCAATGTTTCATTTCTGGCGTCAAGCGAATTGGCTTGTTTACCGGTAACTTCCAGTTACGTCATTCTCCGGTAACGTCATTGTATTTCATGGAAATATACACGTAGTGTATTATTATAATTATTGTTTTTATTAATATACTTTAAATTGCTTTAGAAATGAATTGTTATATGTTTAATGGGAGTTAGTAAATTAATAAGCTTTGTCATTTAGTGGAGTTTGAATTGTCATGCTTTACTAGTATGTGATTTAATTTATTAGAGTGAATAAATGAAGTATTTTAGGTGAGTGTGATTACTGGGTTATTCTGGTCGCTGTTATAGCGATGTAAATTTCTATTTCCTGCTTTATATTTAATTATTTTCGATGTATGATATTTTATGATCCGTGCTGATGTCCAGGAAGTGATGAGCGCTGTTGTATAAATCTGTTCACAGAAGGCTTAAAGTCTGTTGTGTCAAATTACGTTTTTTCCTTGCACCTTGAGTGTTTGGTTGAAATATGTGGCATTACAACTTGGTTTTTTTTTGCTTTTGAATTCATGTATTCCTGATTTGGAAATATGTTCGTTTTTATTTAGATTGCATTGATGAATTTGGCTTTTGTAGTGTGTTACTTTCTCTGAATGGAATATCTGAATTTGATTTTTGGATACGTAAGCTACTTTGTAGGTGTTTCTGTTCATGAAATTGAGAACTACGTATTTATCATTTACGGATAGGGGTTTAAATAGGCTTTCTCGTTGTTTTATTAATGACGGGTCTAGTGTGTTGGGTGGTTGATTGTTTACTTTCGCAATTTATTATTTGTATTTCGTTCTTAAAGTCTGTTTTCATTGGCATGATTATAGCTGTCCTTTGCCTTCAGTCCTGCTAATGTGTTTTACCTTAGTGATTGGAATCGTTGTCTGTTGTGTGTGAAATTTGAGTGGGTTTTCTGTATATTTTGCATGACAACTTACCCTTATATATATGCCGATTATGATATCTAAAATGTTGATCTCTCTATTTGTTTATGGTTCCATTGTGAACTTGTTTGAACTATGTGAAACGTTTTGTGTGTTTAAAGAGTTTGCTGTATTTAGTAAGTGTTGCGGATTTGTGACATCAACTACGATATCAACATATTTGTTCCAGTGCAATATCGCTTTGGTCGGTTAAGAGTTTACTCTCAGTGTTATTTAGGAATACGTTCCCTATTATTCCTGAGAGTGGTGAACCAGTGGCTAATCTCACTTTTTGAGAACATACTTTATTGTTGAATACAAAAATGTTTGCACATGCTGGTGATGTCAAAATATGAAATATTTATTTTGTTACTTATTCAGTTCCAATGTGTTTTTAATCTACCTGCCGCTTTTTATTAGTATCTTTTCTGCCAGCATTTTTACGAGCAGTTTGTTTGCATTGTAACCTGGTGCGTTTTTTTAAAATTTACTATCGGTTTGATGGGACACGTTTCTTCGCGTATTTTTGAGTGTGCTCTTAGTGCCGTGACCTTGTGATTGTGAAAAGGTTTTCTTGTTTTTCCGTTTGGTAAGGATAACATCTGCTTTCTGATCTCGTGATTTATATCGCTTTAAAATTAATTGGTTGTGTCACGTTTGATCTCTTGTATCCTGTTGTTATTAATGAATTAGTTAGTTTTTATATGTATTCGCTTTTGTTTTTCATTATGACCCTTTTGTTGCCTTTATTCATTTATGGCTGTTAAGTTCAGACAGTTCAGGGGATGTCAACCAATCTACAATATTGAAACTCGTTTTTTTTAAATTCAAGGTTGTAAAATAGTATTCAGAGCAAACAAGATATCACAAATAAGTAAATGCAACCTAAATAAAAAAGGAAGTGTGTTTGTATAGAATCTGATTAGTCTACTTCAAGAACGAAACATGTCTTTCTGTTTTAATTAAGTAATGTCCATTACGTTTATTAAGTTTACGACGTCAATTTGCACTATGTGCTGTCACAAAACAAGGTCAATGCAAAAGAGCTAGTCGTTCCTCTCGAAAACGAGAGCTGACTCTCGACATTGAAGATACAACAGCAGGCCCATGCTACGCGTCAGTCAACATCCGATTATTAGAAGGGTAAGCCAAGGAGCCATTTCCACTAATGTTGTTTAAATGAACAAGTGAAAACAAGTCAATGTGGAAATCTCTGCTTAATTTCGGCATTACTTCTTCACCAAAGTTTTTCAAGCATCTGTCACAGATAGAAAAACCCCGTTCGCGAAAGATAATTATATTGTACATAAAGCAAACAGCTTCTGATTCAAGGCTACCAGAGTGTTTCCAGTGTTTCAAGGAAATGTTTGTTTTCCTAGGGAAGTTACGAATTTTTACGTAGTTGACAATGGTGAATTCTCACATCAGAAAGTTTCAATTTTGTAAATTGGACGCCATACTCCCTCGTTCGTTGGACTAGCCGGGAGGCATTAGCTGGTAATCAACCAACGCGGGAACTAAAAAAAATGTTTAATTAATTCGAGTAGGGGTGATAACTCCAAAAGTGAATATTCGAGAAAATTTCCTTCGCGAAATATCGCGATGTGTAGACATTGAATATGTTCAATATTATCGAAAAACCTTTTCGAGAAAATAGGGAGGTTTTTCAGAATTCAAAGGAATTCTAAATCAACAGTGCCAACAGGCTTATCGGGAGAGTCTCAATGTTAAGGCGGCCAAGACGCGTGAAGTGAGTTCCGTGCTCCAGGAGAGCCCCAGCCAAGCACATCTAACGCCCTGGTGGAGAAAAATGATTTGGATCTCCTAACCTTGAAGATGTATACTTTTGTTAAACATAACCATGTTTAATTTAGTCCTTGTCCGTGACTAGGTGATGCCTGGCCAAGACGGTAAAGCCGTGCCGGTTCGCCCGGAAGGACGTGGGTTCGAATCCCGGTCAGGAAGTCGTATAATTCAAGAAACAAAATTTTCATTTCCGGAGGTGCACATGGTCCTGAGGTTCAATCAACCTACATCAAAAATGAGTACCAGTTTAATTCCTGGAGGCAAAGGCGACCGGGCGTAGAGCTAACCATTCTACTCCATCAAGTGCCGAGGTTAGGGATAGTGGAAGCCTTTAGCTTCCACCCCTCCAAGGGCTTTCATGTACTGTAGGGAGATGACTTTGCTTTTTGCTTTTTTATTGTCCATGACTGTAAATGAATTCTTTATAAATTTTAGAAATAAAATTCCAGAGGGTCCATTGTCTGTAACGCCATATATTTCGCCAAATTTTGATATATTTATCGTTTCAGGTCAATTCAAGACGGTATCAGGAGTATTTAGCTTTCGTGTCTGTTTGTCTCCTTTTCGGTCTGTTTAGTGTCTGCTCACCCAGATGCGAGTTTCGATATGCATATCATTTAAGAAACACTGAACAGACTATGAGTTCACAGGAAACCAGAAGAGTTATATTTTCGTTTTCTTTTACACTATTCATTATATGCAAAATCTGTAGACTTTATGTGAAACGCCCCTCCATTTTAAATATTTTTGTTATGTACACAATTTCGCTTACTCTTCAAATGACTTTTACAATTACTATTTTATACGGGCTTCATGCTGCAGCCAATGAGGACACCCTCGGAGACCTACAGTTATTTGAGGGATTCTTAACAGGAGAAAATCAGTGGATGCACTATATTTCTCTGGGCTTTAAAATACTGAGGTAACATGAGGTAGAAATTTCCCATTTGATGTCTGTCTGTCTGTCTGTCTGTCTGTCTGTCTGTCTGTCTGTCTGTCTGTCTGTCTGTCTGTCTGTCTGTCTGTCTGTCTGGTTAACTATCTGTTTGTATATTCTTAAAACTGGAAAAGTGCTGGACTTATTTCAACCAAGCAACGCATTTGGATTCTACACACTCAGGATTGTGTTATCAGGTACATATATGTTGTCATGATAATCACATGGATAGGAATATATTTTCGTTAACATTAGGCCTATAAAAAGACTGTATACAGCAAACGTTTAAGAATATGTTATTTCCGATCCTTTATACCATGTACGTATTTATCGTACGACGGATAATAACGCAGATGATTACGAAAAATTTGATTTTTAGTCCAAGTCCCGTGGGACATGGTGTACCCGTCATTTCAAGTTGGACAACGGGAAAAATTAAAGAGCCATTTTACTTATTTCGATAGGACAAATATTAAGGGTGTACCATTAATGTCTGAGCGCCACGCCATTGATCAGGGATACAGTATGGAACCTTAGAACCATGCAGAATTTCGCAGATCGGACGAGGAACTGTATCGTACAATGAATTCGGAAATGTAAATATTCACTTATTATTTTATTAAACATGTTTTCAAGATATTAATGGTGGAGAATCTGGTGAATAAATTATGTTCCTTTAGGGTTCTGGCTGTTTGGTACGGCATCAAAGAAGCCCTGAAAAATTAATGGGTCAGATTCTGTCACACTCAGTCGATACACAAGATAAATTCAAAAAGGCTGGTGCATGTAAAATTACCTAAAGAACTCTTAATCTTTTTGCATTGGACAAAGTGGAAGAGAATTTGACGTCGCATTTCAAGAAAACCTCGCTGTGTTTCTGCTACACGAGCATGAAAAATCAGCAGTTGCAACACATCTACATGCCACACGACATGAAATATGAGATATTCAAAATTCTCTCACCATTTTACACACATATTCAAAAGGAATAAAATTAAATATTTCAGGAAATCTAAAAATGTACAGACATCAGTTAATTGATCCTCAAAAACACGCTCAATGATGAAACTGAAAATCAATATATGAAAATGATATTTAACTTTAGCAACTACTGTATATTGCAGAGACGACACACACACACACACACACACACACACACACACACACACACACACACACACACATCTGACCCTGCATAGACGTTATAAATACCTACTGCACACATCCCCTCCTCATAAATGAAATAGTTTAATATTCCTTGTAAAGAATTGTCTGTTAGACAAAGCAATAATTGAATGTCATCATTTTGCCATCTATCGATGAATACAAGATTCTGAAATGCATCGTGGAGTACAAGAGTCAGTAAGAATTGTGACTTTTAACATATTTAATTATTTACAAAGAATGTATACGAATTAGAAACCCTTACTGACTAGATAATTTATTTTTGGAATACCTACCACGCGCTACATATACAGTTCAAAAACAGTTTACATCACATTGGACCAAAGAGTTCTCTACTCTTCCCAAGAAGAAAAGAGAAACATACAGAGGAACCATATCAGCGTTCAATCAATCAATCAATCAATCAATCAATCAATCAATCAATCAATCAATCAATCAATCAATCAATCAATCAATCAATCAATCAATCAATCAATCAATCAATCAATCAATTAATACTGATCTGCATTTAGGGCAGTCACCCAGGTGGCAGATTCCCTATCTGTTGTTTTCCTAGCCTTTTCTTAAATGAGTTCAATGACATTGGAGATTTATTGAACATCTTCCTTGGTAAGTTATTCCAATCCCTAACTCCCCTTCCTTTAAATGAATATTTGCCCCTATTTGTCCTCTTGTATTCCAACTTTATCTTCATATTGTGATATCTCCTACTTTTAAAGACGCTACTCAAACTTATTCGTCTACTAATGTCATTCCACGCCATTTCTTAGCTGACAGCTCGGAACATACCACTCAGTCGAGCAGCTCGTCTCCTTCCTCCCAGTTCTTCCCAGTCCAAACTTCCGAACAGTTTTATAACGCTACTCTTTTGTCAGAAATCACCCGGAACAAATCGAGCTGCTCTTCATTGGATGTTTTCCAGTTCTTGAATAAAGTAATCTTGGTGAGGGTCCCATACACTGGAACCATACTCTAGTTGGGGTCATACCACAGACTTATATGCCCTCTCCTTTACATCCTTACTACAACCCCTGAACACCCTCATAACCATGTGCATAGATCTGTATCCTTTATTTACAATCCCATTTATGTGATTATCCCAATGAAGGTCTCTGCTTATATTAACACCCACATACTTACAATGATCCCCAAAAGGAACTTTCACCCCATGAACGCAGTAATTAAAACTCGGAGGACTTTTCCTATTTGTGAAACTCACAACCTGACTTTTAACCCAGTTTGTCATCATACCATTGCCTACTGTCCATCTCGTAACATTATCGAGGTCTTTTCTTCAGTTGCTCATAATCTTGTAACTTATTTATTACTCTATAGAGAATAAAATCATCCGCAAAAAGCCTTACCTCTGATTTCACTCCTTTACTCAAATCATTTACATATACTTATTGCCCCCCCCCAAAAAAAAATAAACTGAGAGTCTATACAAAAATACAGCTTTGCTTTCTCAATTTGAGTTGCCGAGTGCAGCAGATATCAGGTAACACGTCATGTTGCAATGATGCATTCCTGAAATCATCTTGGCAAAACTGTCCAGTATTTCACCAAGGTAATGTTAGTCCGAATTGTCCCAGTTCTCAATGGTGATTCGGAGTAGATCTCTCAGAGTGGTTGGTGGGTTGTGATGTCCATAAACAGCTTTCTTTTGTTTCTCCCAGGCATGTGTGGTAGGGTTAACGTCCGGGAACACGGCGGCCACTCTGGATGAGCGATGTTGCGATCACGAAGGGTGTCATTAATGAGAGCAGCACGATTGATGCGTGCACAATCTTGAATAAAGACAAATTCTCTTTAAAGATTTTGGAGATTGGTCTGAGGATTTCATCCCTGTATCGTACAGGCGTGACACTGCCCTTCATGGCTAGGAGTGGCGTACGGTGTCCTCACATAAGAACACCCGAAAAATCAGGGAAACACCACCTTGGTGCACGGGCTGGACAGTGTGTCTGAGACTTGTAGCTTGGCCAGATTATTTGTGGATAATCATTCAGGATTCCTCAGAACTGAAATTCGAAGGTAACGGTCAAGGATTGCAGTTGTAGCCCTCGAGCGAAATGTGAGAGGCAATACATCAAAACTCCCTTCCTCTGTGTGCCGGTTCAATGTTCAAACAACATCACTTTAAACACGGCGCACACGTGGAGCAACTGGCCTTGTTGTCGCTCCTTCTTGACATAATGTGATAATGCGCACACGTTTACAAGTCGACGTTGTACGTCGTGTCATCCCTGACGCTCACCACACCTCTAATACTTCCGCACTAATGCTACAACTTTCAACTGAAATACTGCCTCCCATTTGAGCCTGGCATCCAGCCTGCATGTGGATTGGCGTACGTGCAATTGTATGTTTACAAACATCCCCATGGTCGTCGTTTCGATCTGTATAGGAGAGAGAAATATAGTTATTCAGTTAAATGACAAACAGAGGAAATGGAAAACATTTTTTTAAATTTGTTTATTTTACGTCAGGATCTCCGGCCATGATCCCGATACAGCCTCGTTTGAAATGTTTCATACTGTGAAGAGAAAAAGTTATTTCGTTTTTAAGTGAAATAACGCCAAATTTATGTCCTTCTTTTACCGAAATTTAAGATCTGTATTCACAATAAAATACGGCCCCTGGTCACAGCATGAAATGAACATTTTCTTTCCTCGTCGTTCTAAAGTGGCACCACGTTCGTTGAACGCCTCTAAACTGAATCAGAATTACTTGTACAAACTCGACTTATTACAACAGTACTCAGAGTATTCTGTATTCATCCATAAACCGCCGGCTGGATGGGATATAATTAGACACTAACGTAATGGTGGGTAGTAAAATTAAAATGAGGACCCCAAGATCAATCCCAGATAATGGAGAGCATGCTGAAAACGGAGGCTGCTCTAGCTGATCCCCCAGGGCTCACTTTGTTGTTATCAGCTGATTGTGTGTCAATATCAGTCGAGTCGTAAAATAGTATTAGTAGTTGGTGTTGTCACCTCATATGTTGGGCCCAACTGTTCATAGGAATTCCCCTTCTTCATACCCCGGGAAGCTAGCATGTCGCCTGGTCGCACTGGAACTTCTCAACGATTATCTCCTTTACGTGTAACGTGGTCCTGATGCGCTAATTTCACATGTGATCCTTCTTCGAAACCCCTGCTGATATTGTATGCATCCTCATCTCCACTATGTGACTTCCCTACTCATTGAATTTACGAAAATCATATTTAAAACTTATCATCAGATATCCATTGATATTAGTTAGCCTATAAATAGCGAGTGTCGTCACTAGTGAGGACACATATATTTACTATTCAGATAAAACAACACTGTAAATAAAACAGCAAGAAGGTATACGGTAAGTCTACAGATAAATAATAAAAAATAATGTTATTCGCGGTATACATGATAGGGTTGTTGATGAGTTCATATGATCAGTTGAAGTCAAGCGACAACAAGCCACAAATTATCCTCTTACTCCTTATTATATTAGAAATGTTTTAAAGCACATTCTGCTAAAATAAAATAGTGAAGACTGTAATTCATTGCATAGCTTAAAAATATATTTTGAGGTCCCAGTAAACCATTTAGTGTATCCGGTCAGTTTATATAAACAGAACAGAAATTACCATTTTCTTACCACGTAAGTTAAATTTAAAATCATCTGAATTTATGTCCACTGAAATTAAAAACTAACACTATTCCCTTAATACTCAAATAAACTTTCATAGTTCGTTGAATTTTCTAGCCTGTGATGTACGGACAATGTCAATGAGGCTAAAGCGCGCACATTGATGGCTCGCTTGCGCAGCGTGGACAACTCTACTCTAAAGACTCAAAATAGTTAAAGGGACTAAATATGTATTGTGTTATAATAATTATTATCATCCTGCGAGTCCGCTACGTGGCTTGGGTCACATAGCTGTCAGCTTGCATTCAGTGGATTGGCGTTTGAATCACACTGTCGACAGCTTTGACGATATTTTTCTGTGGTTTCCTTTTTCACAGTAGACAAGTACTGGTACTGTACCTACCACGGCCCCTAACCTCCCAATCCTAGCCCATCCTTGCGTCACCGAAGTCTGTAGATGTGTTCGTGCTTCGTTAAACTAATATCAAAAACAAAATGATCATTAATCATTACTGTTCTGCTGGCAGGAATCTGAGCCATTGACAATTTTTGTTCTGTACTATTGTTACCTGTTCGGTATCCCTCAAATTACTATAGATTTTAGGAGAGACCGTAACGTCAGTATTTCGACCCGCAACTGTTCTTTAACTTGCCAAAGTCCGACGACAAGCAGTTTTCACATTTGAACAGATTTAACCAGCACAAACCTCAAAAAGTATTGAACCTGCTATCTTTAGAAAAATGGGCAGTGGATTACCATATGGGAAACATAAGTGGCTTATGATTCTCATTAATTGCAACAGACTTTCAGATTATTAGGTCATATCGAGTACTTACAGTAAGCCCACATGTCGTGGCCAACCTGACAGCGGTCAGAACCTTAGGATTTTGAGTCCGATGCTCTCCAATTTGAGCTACAGTGGCCTACTGTTCTGCTGGCAGGGATCTGAGCCATTGACAATTTTTGTTCTCTACTGAAAATTACTTCGGTATGCATCATGTGAACTCGGCATGGAAATAAATGGAAGCCTATTCCAAGTAAAGCGTGGTCAATAAAACTAATCATTCAATAATAACAGTAATAATAATTGTTCCGGGCGGTACACCTCCACGCCGCTAATTTAAAATGTGCGCCAATTGAAACTCCTCTGCTGGAGGAAGTCTGAACTTTATTGACGGTATTCATTTTCAAATTTCTCAGAAGATGTCACTACGTGGAAAATTTGGAGTTTTTGAACTGTGTCATTTTCGACGTATTTTTGTTTTGCTTGTAGAAAGAAGTGTGAACTTTCTCTTCTAGAGGACACTACTGAAGATCAACAATAGTGCACCCTAGTGCGGAGTGAAAGAACTGTTTTTTTGGAGAAATTTTTATTTCAAAAGTTTGTTTCTTGTTAAATTTCTTTCTGTTATTGTTTAAGTTGGCTGTATACCCCTCTCTTTCCCCTTGTTTTGTATTTAGCCAATCCCGAATTTCTTTTATTAATTTCTGACCAATCGGATGTATCTTCCCCCAACTTGAATATGTTGCTGTATCCTACCCAATAAAGTTTTTGTGGGAGGGTGTTCTCATTCCCCTAACGCCTCGAACTTTCCGCGAGAGGATATAAACTGCTGATTTTAGGGTCTCTAGGCCACTTCTGTTCCATCTTTCAGTGTGTAAAGTACATAGCAGGGGGCGGGAAGCGCCTCTTTCTTCGGCGACAGTCAACAACCAGGTAATGGCCGACTAATTACTTCTTTTCTTGCTTGCTCAGCAGTTTAACTCTCGGGGCGGGTCCGAATTTGTTCCATTATGTAACCTTCCTTAAAATGTAAAGAAACTTGTATCTATTCTATCTTTTAAACTACATATTGGGATAGAGAGTGCTTAACCCTCTCGAGCTCCCACTCATATTGTTTTGAGGTGAACTTATATTTTTCTCAACCTATTCTTCTTCGACTTAATGTAAATTGTTTCCTTCTTAAGTCACCTCTTTAGTATGGGATTAGCCCTTGTATTAACGGCCTAGTGCCAAGTAGGTTTTAAACAAAGCGTATTAGGAGCGCAAGTTCGCCTCCTCTCAAATTGTTATTTTAGAGGTCAAGTAATTAATCTTTTCTCACTTAATAGACCTCAGTAGGTTGGGTATTTTACCCCTGTGTCTATGTCCAGAGAGGACAACTTGAAGGTGGAGTTTGGTGTGGCCTTTGAGAGGCTTAAAGTTGAGAGCGAGGGGCTCTTTCTTGAAAATTAAGTGTTGTATGCCTCGAGGAGGCTTTTCTGTGTAATTTGGAGCAAGTGCTCTGGAACATGAACGGGGTTTTCGGCCCCTCTGGTAAAATTTATTTTGGAGTAAAGTCGGGCTAATTGCTCAAGAATTGTGAATTTGGGGCTCGAAGCCCCAAATCCTGTAAATCCTGTAATTGGAACTGTTGTTGCCTTGCTACTCTGTACCTGCCGTAATTGTTATTTCTTAATTTTGAAAAGAAAATATAACCTTGTTAAATTTTAAATTAATTTTACTTTCGTAGCTTGAGACCTGTTCACCACCCCGCACCTTCTTTCACCTCTACCTACCACCAAAACACGGTAACAAGTGGTAGCAGAGCGTGGTTGAATGGGTCTCATTTTAGCCCCTTTTGACGGCTAAACATTGTTTTGATCCGACCTCTAACCATTTTCTCAGTTGCTGGAATTTTTTGAGTTTTTCAAAATTGTTCTGTCATCATGCCCGGCCCTCGCGATGTTCTCCATCTTAACTATTTGCGCAAGGAGGAGTTGATCTATGAATTGACTATTAGAAATGTGCAATCTGGAGGCACGGTTGCGGTAGACACAAACAAGCTTAGAGAGTCCCTTGATTTGCCCATTTCCATCCCCACCTTGCGAGAGAAAGAAATTGACGACTCTCTTTCCACGATCGTCGAGAATATTACTGGGCTAGCATCTGTAGTTAGTTTTTTTGATGAAAATGATCCTTCTCCTAATAAAATTAAGCGTGTGCAAGCCAGGCTATATCATTTTTCAAATAGAGTTAACGATCTGTTGTCTCTAAAGCTGAATGACGTTCAGAAGAAGGAAGCTAGTACGCTGCTTGAAAATATTTCTGAATTATCTAGCAGGGTCACTCAATTGTTAACTGGGGAAGTTCCTCCCAAAAGCGATCTACCCACCACAGTGAATGTAGGTAGTGAGGAAGAGCCTCCTAAGGGAGAAGTAAATAGGAAAACCATCGCTGCTCAAACAACCTCTGCCCCATTGGACGAGTCTGAACGCCGTGCATCGTTGAATAATATACGTTCGGAATTAACTTCCTTGCCATTGAAACCTTTACCTACTATGTCACCAGGGTTTAGCAGTTTGCCTCATCCATTGGCAATGTTGCTCAGAGGTATCTCTAAGTTTTTCGTTAATACCACCAGTGACGTAATTTCATTTTTAAGATTTTTAGTCGAATTTCAGGATCATGCCCTTGTTTTTTCTCTTTCCCCATGTCAGATTTTGCAAATCATCTATCCCTATGCAATTGGTATTCTCTCAGACAAAATAGTAAGAGCCATAGCCGAACAGTCATCTATTGAAGATTTTCATGCACACTTGCTTGCAAATTTTATTCCCGCCCGCGCAAGGTCATCTCTGATTCAGAAGTACTATTATCGTGTACAGCGTTTGGATGAAAATTTGGCTGATTTCATACAAGACATTAAATTCTATACTAGGGTGTTTGCTCTTCATTTTCCTGAAGACCAGATTGTACAGGCTATTGTAGAAGGAATTTCACCATCCTATAGGTCATATTTGTGTTTCGCGGCGTGCCCGCAAACTTTCTCTGAACTTGAAGCGTTGGCCGTCTCAGCGGAAGGAGTGAGATACGCCGATTCCTTGCGTGTCGCGAAAGAACCCCCGCCTTCTTTTAGTAATACTCGGCCTCCACCTCGCCGATCAATCACACCTCGTAAATGTTATGCTTGCGGGTCGCCCGACCATCTTCGCAATAAGTGTCCACTGATCAAGTCTAGTAGGGCAAATAATGGAGCTGGTTCAGCACAAGGCTGTTTTAAATGTGGGGCTTTCTCACATATCGCCAAGAATTGCCCAAACTCAAATAGCACCCCCTCCTGCTCAACTTCTGGTGCAAATTCCACCAATGCCAATAATAAAATGTGACTAGCGGCTTCGGCTGAGTCGACTAATTCTGCTTCCCAAGGCTCAGCCCCTGGCAAAAAGGTCGTGAATTCAGGGAACGTTCAATTTGCAAATCCATCTTTCGAATGCCCCAAAGAATGTCTTAGGATTGCGGCGGATACCCCCGCACCTGTTCCTTTTCTTAAGATTGAGTTAAATAACGAGCCTATAACCGCTCTATTAGATTCAGGCAGTGTTTGTTCAATTATTTCGGACCAATGGTATTCAAAATTGAAGTCTGTTTGTAAATTACCTGACTATGACTCATCTCCTGTTCAATATGTTTCGGCTAATTCTTCCCCATTAGAAATTCTAGGTTCTGTAAATGCCAAAATTCGTATTTTTAAATTTACATGGAAAATCAAACTGTTTGTGGCTAAGCACTTGTCTTGCCCCATCATATTGGGAGCGGACTTCATTTCTCACACTGGTCTTGTGCTCGATCTCCAGAGTAGGTCGTGCACATTCAAATTTGCGTCCAATGGTAAAATTCCCTTGTTAAAGTGTAATTCTGTATCATGTTCATCTATTTCGCCTACCCAGGATGAGATGTTGTTAGACCTTAGACATCTACCTGAGGAGCCGGCGGATAGTATTCGTAAGTTGTGTCAGTCGTTTCCAGAGGTGTTCTCTGATACTCTTGGTGTTACTGACCTTATTGAATACAAAATTGAGGTCACGGATTCGATTCCTGTCCGTTTTCCACCATATAGGCTATCTCCACCTAAAATGAAGGCTCTGAAAGAAATCATCGATCAAATGTTGAAGGATGGTATTATTAGGTCCTCTAAGTCGGCGTATTCTTCGCCTATTTTTCTAGTCCCGAAACCCCAAGGAGGCTTCAGGCCTGTCATTGATTATAGGGCTCTCAATCGGAAGGTGGTGTTGCAATCCGTGCCCCTTCCTGACCTTCATTCTTGTTTTTCATGGTTTCGTAAGGCCAAGTTCTTTACTATCTTGGACTTGAATCAGGCCTATAATCAAATTCCCCTTGCCGAAGAGTCTAAACATCTTACAGCGTTTGCCACGGACTGGAATTTATACGAATACAACCGCGTGCCTTTCGGGCTCCCCACGGGAGCAGCTGTACTCACTAGGCTGCTAGATAGGGTCTTCTCCGACATCAAATTTGAGTACTTGTACCACTACTTGGATGATGTCGTCGTATTTTCAGAGACTTTTGAAGAACATCTAGATCATCTGCGAGAAGTTCTCGATCGCCTTCGTAAGGCTGGGTTAACTGTCAAGTTGTCCAAGGTTGCCTTTGCAAAGCCCTCTATGTCATTCCTAGGGCATATTGTGTCACCTGATGGTGTAGCAGTCGATCATTCTAGAACACAGGCCATCCGTGATTTTAAACCTCCCAAGGACATTAAAGGTATCGCCAGGTTCATTGGTATGGTGAATTTCTTCAGGAAGTTTATTCCTAACTTCGCTAATAGAGCGGCGCCCTTAAACCTTCTTCGTAGGAAAGGCATCAAGTTCGAGTGGGGACCTTCTCAACAAGCCGCTTTTGAAGATCTTAAATTAGCTCTCTGTAATGCCCCTGTACTTGCTATGCCTGATTTCTCAAAGAAATTCATCGTCCAACCCGACGCGTCGTCGTCAGCAGTAGCTGCAGTCCTTCTTCAAGAGACTGAAGTAGGGAGGCGACCCATCGCCTATGCATCTAGGACTCTGTCGCCTCAAGAAGCCAAGTATTCTATCTATGAGCTCGAAGGTTTGGCAGTCTTATTTGCCTTAGAAAAGTTCCGTCTCAATCTGGAACATGTCAAATTCGACTTGGAGACAGATAATCAAGCCTTAAGCTGGGTCTTAGGTAGGCCGCGTCGTACTGGTCGTATAGCCCGTTGGGCCATCCGTATTTCTGCCTTCCAATTCGATGTCAGGCATATCAGAGGTACCGAAAATGTTGTTGCTGATGGACTCAGCCGTATGTTTTCCAACGACGTCGAGACCCGTGAACCGGTCGACAGTTCATCACCTTCCGAGTCCATACTATCTGATGTTAATGCCATCTTAACAGATGCTCCCATGCTCTTTAGGGATATCGAGAAATACCAACGTGAAGATCCGACGCTGGCTCCGATAATGGAAACCCTTTCTTCTGGGGAACATGTTGTCCCTTATGTTCTGAGGAACGGTGTTCTATGTTGCACTTCGAAGCATGATAAGATGATGAAGGTTGTCGTTCCAGCTGTTCTTGTACCTATGATCTTCAAATATTATCATGAGACCCCATTAGGAGGGCATCTGGGTGTCTTTAAAACTCGTGAGAAGATACGTGAAATGTTCATCTGGAAATTTATGGACGGTGAAATCCGTGAACTAGTAAAAGCTTGTAAATCTTGTTTGCTCAGTAAACCCACCATGTCCACCAAGGTAGGCCTTTTGTCCTCGCATCAAATGTCGCGCCCCATGGAACGCCTGTATATTGATTATGTAGGACCCTTCCCCCAGTCAAAGGGAAATGCCAACAAGTTCATCTTTGTATGCGTAGATGGCTTTACGAGATTTTCCTGGTTATTTCCGACTAAGCTGGCTACCGCGCAGTCCACCATTACTTGCCTAAATTCTATTTTTGCTTCTTTTGGTCCGTGCCAATATATTGTATCTGATAATGCTAAGGCTTTTACATCTAATTTATTTCGTAAATTCTGCTTTGACCTGTCCATCTCTCATGTGACAACTTCTGCTTATTACCCTCAACCATCTCTGGCTGAACGGGTTAATCGTAATCTCAGGTCCGCGCTTATTGCCTATCATCATGAAGATCATTCCAGGTGGGACACGTCCCTGCATTGGTTAGCTGTTGCTTTGAATTCGGCGGTTCATGAATCTCACAAGTTTACTCCAGCTTCTTTGATGTTCAAGTTCGTTCCCAACACGCCGCTCTCTAACCTCTGGTCTCTGAGTGACATTCTACCCGAGACAATAGATCCGGATAATATTAAAGATCTTTGGAAGAAGGCGAAAGCCAATCTTAAAGTCTCTCATGAAAAGGTTAGGGAAAGATATGATCGTGGACGGAGACCCACCCATTTGAAGGTAGGTGACCAGGTGATGGTCAAGAATTTTGTTCCCGCGGGCAAGCTTGCCCCCAGATTTCATGGGCCGTGTATCATTCTAGATTTCCTTACGCCGGTCATATTATTATTAAGCAATCCAGCCACCGAGAGGATATTTAGGGTTCACCTGTCACAGGTGAAACCGGTGTAATTTCTGGGTTAACATGCTTCATATAATCGTGAAAGGAATATGAAGGTTATATTTTTTTTGAGTTTTCACGTTGAAGGCATTCTGCCCCTTCTATAATATTTTGTTTCATATGTAAGTTTTTGTAAACCTTCCCCGCGCGGTTAAACTGCTGTCCTATCCTTGCCACGGCCATTACCACGCTCCCGTCTCCTGCTCCACTCTATACAGTGGCTTTATTAATGCCATGGATATTTGCACGCCGCTGGCCCCTCAACCTCTCCACAAAGCCTGTGCCCTCAAAAAAAAAATGATGATGGTCCAACAATTCTGCCGCCTAGCTTTAATGTTTCAGTGCCCCCGCAGCCGCGCGGCGCCGTGCTGCGATTCGGTTAGAGGAAGGGCCCCCTCTTCCCCAGCGAGGACCACATGTGCACGGCGAGCCGGAGCTCTCCCCCCGTCCAAGGCTGATGTGCGGCGCACGACCTGCTACTTGCCCGCAGCCTGTGTATGTTCACCGCGGGCGCGGCGTGCTTCAACACCACTGCTCCCCTCATAGTGCGGGCGAGCGGTATCTCAGGGTACTTGAGGGGTCCGAGCGGCCTCCTCTGGACGCAAGCTGCAACGGCCGGTCTGGCCATCCAACTTAACCAACATCAACTACATGGACAGTTACTATCAGCAATTACTACACTTGGGTATTCAACAACAAAATCTGGTGGACTTAGAAAATGTTTCCTCAACTTTAAAACTAAAGTTTTTCTTCTGAATTCAACCTTCTACAAACATTAAGACAGTACTTCCGCTATTACTAAAAGAAATTTTGAAACTGAATCAAACTAAATTTCAGCCATTTCGATAAATGCTTCTGCAATCAATCTTCATATCCACATCATAACTTGGACCTTGTTTCAAACAGATTTCATGTGTCACCCCTGGAGGAACTTTTGGGGGGGGGGGGAGGTCTGTTCCGGGCGGTACACCTCCACGCCGCTAATTTAAAATGTGCGCCAATTGAAACTCCTCTGCTGGAGGAAGTCTGAACTTTATTGACGGTATTCATTTTCAAATTTCTCAGAAGATGTCACTACGTGGAAAATTTGGAGTTTTTGAACTGTGTCATTTTCGACGTATTTTTGTTTTGCTTGTAGAAAGAAGTGTGAACTTTCTCTTCTAGAGGACACTACTGAAGATCAACAATAGTGCACCCTAGTGCGGAGTGAAAGAACTGTTTTTTTTTGGAGAAATTTTTATTTCAAAAGTTTGTTTCTTGTTAAATTTCTTTCTGTTATTGTTTAAGTTGGCTGTATACCCCTCTCTTTCCCCTTGTTTTGTATTTAGCCAATCCCGAATTTCTTTTATTAATTTCTGACCAATCGGATGTATCTTCCCCCAACTTGAATATGTTGCTGTATCCTACCCAATAAAGTTTTTGTGGGAGGGTGTTCTCATTCCCCTAACGCCTCGAACTTTCCGCGAGAGGATATAAACTGCTGATTTTAGGGTCTCTAGGCCACTTCTGTTCCATCTTTCAGTGTGTAAAGTACATAGCAGGGGGCGGGAAGCGCCTCTTTCTTCGGCGACAGTCAACAACCAGGTAATGGCCGACTAATTACTTCTTTTCTTGCTTGCTCAGCAGTTTAACTCTCGGGGCGGGTCCGAATTTGTTCCATTATGTAACCTTCCTTAAAATGTAAAGAAACTTGTATCTATTCTATCTTTTAAACTACATATTGGGATAGAGAGTGCTTAACCCTCTCGAGCTCCCACTCATATTGTTTTGAGGTGAACTTATATTTTTCTCAACCTATTCTTCTTCGACTTAATGTAAATTGTTTCCTTCTTAAGTCACCTCTTTAGTATGGGATTAGCCCTTGTATTAACGGCCTAGTGCCAAGTAGGTTTTAAACAAAGCGTATTAGGAGCGCAAGTTCGCCTCCTCTCAAATTGTTATTTTAGAGGTCAAGTAATTAATCTTTTCTCACTTAATAGACCTCAGTAGGTTGGGTATTTTACCCCTGTGTCTATGTCCAGAGAGGACAACTTGAAGGTGGAGTTTGGTGTGGCCTTTGAGAGGCTTAAAGTTGAGAGCGAGGGGCTCTTTCTTGAAAATTAAGTGTTGTATGCCTCGAGGAGGCTTTTCTGTGTAATTTGGAGCAAGTGCTCTGGAACATGAACGGGGTTTTCGGCCCCTCTGGTAAAATTTATTTTGGAGTAAAGTCGGGCTAATTGCTCAAGAATTGTGAATTTGGGGCTCGAAGCCCCAAATCCTGTAAATCCTGTAATTGGAACTGTTGTTGCCTTGCTACTCTGTACCTGCCGTAATTGTTATTTCTTAATTTTGAAAAGAAAATATAACCTTGTTAAATTTTAAATTAATTTCACTTTCGTAGCTTGAGACCTGTTCACCACCCCGCACCTTCTTTCACCTCTACCTACCACCAAAACACGGTAACAATAATAATAAAAATAATCATAATACCGAACTCGTTAGCTGCAGTCGCTTAAGTGCGGCCAGTATCCAGTGTTGGGGAGATAGTTGGTTCGAACCCCACTGTCTGCAGTCCTGAGAATGGTTTTCCTTGGTTTCCCATTTTCACATCACGCAAATGCTGGGACTGTACCTTAATTAATGCCACGGCTGCTTCCTTCCCACTCCGAGCCCAATCCTGTCCCATCGTCGCCATAAGACCTATCTTTGTCGGTGCGACGTAAAGCAACTTTAAAATATTATTATTATTATTATTATTATTATTATTATTATTATTATTATTAATACATTGTGTTAAAATATTTTTCATGCCGTTTGTCATGGGTGGGTACTGGTATAGCTATTGTTACATTATCTAACGGGCGATCAAATTTCCTAGATTTGCCGGTTGCACGCCGTACGCATTGCCTGTGACGTAATACCTTAGGAAAATGTCCAGAATGGTTAAACCAAATGATGTCGCACATCCAAGACCTATCCGCAGTACACTTCAGTCTTCAACTGTTTCAGAATAATGCGGTAGTTCGCTATTGTCTTGAAACTAAACAATGATTTCCACCAGCTTGAGTGACGTATCTCTAAGAGATATTCAGGGTTTAATTTAATTAGTAGGAGGTTTTTTACGCCAGCTTGTAACCCTAGGCTCCATGTAAGGGTTTATTTTCCTAGAATACGACACCTCACTGTACCACTCCGTGTGACCTGCTTGAACCAAATAAGGATTAGCAGGTTCCCAGTAAAGGAGATTATATATGCTCACGGTAGTGTCATTTGCAATACAATATTCATCCCTTCAAAGCTCCCGTTCTGATAAATATGGATTTTCTTGTAAGGTGTATATTAATAGTCTGCAGATCGTCTTGGGCTCAAAATTATCTCCATAAACCTACTCATGTAGCCATGCATTGTTTGATACCTACTAATTTTCCTTTGAAGTTTTCTGTAGAGAGATTCCTTCTCCTCTACTTAGTAATAATAATAATAATAATAATAATAATAATAATAATAATAATAACGATAATAATAATAATACAAGTAATGTTTATGAGATACATAAATAGTGCTTAGACTATGCTAATTCTTTCCTCAGATAGAGTTAAGTGATATTTTATTAGTGTACCGTAATCATTGGCCATTCTGTTTCTTTATCATGAGGAGGAGTGGTCTGAAATTTTGGAATAAATCGTGTTCTGTTCAAATTCTGCATTATTATACACTTGTATTCACACTCCCTATTTTGCTATTTTATATTAAACTTCAAGAATACTATGTTTCCAGGTTCGACAACATTCTGGTAAGGACATGCATTAATGCATGAATGTAAGAGAGGCATTCAAAATAAGTGATGGCTAATAACATAAGTATTTACGAAGTCGTGCTACATAATACCCCGAGCACCGATTGTGTGAATATTCTTTTACAGCCTTTGTAATTATCTGGAAACGAATGAGCATATTAATGTTTATGACAACATCGAAGACGGGTATTCAAATACAGATATTCTTCTCACAATCAAACTAGAAAAATACTAGGATATTTCATGATCTGAAATCCTTGGGTATATTCCTAATTCTGTGTATTTCTAGTTATACATAGACAGATGCAAATACACAGATATGAGATAATATTCAGTGAGTTGCATGCTGTGAAAAAACTATTACCGTGTTCGAAAAATAGAATCTAAAACGATTAGTTGATCAGAGCTGCTGTCAATTTGTAACTTACCTATAACCTTTAGAACAACCGCAGTCAAATGGAAACGGTTCACCTGACATAAAGTATAATAGAAAATTTCGTACTTCAAAATTAATCACCAGATCTGTAAAGATACTCATGAGATGGTATAACCCATTCATGAAGAAGCTAGCACGTCGATGTCCACGAATGTTTTTCTTCAGTTCCCCAAAAATGTGAAAATCACATGGGGAGATATCTGGATTATAGGGAGGTTATTAATGAGTTTCCACTAGAATCTCTGAAGCGTATTGCTCACAGATTTGGCTGTGTGGGGCGGGCATTATCATGAAGAAGGATAATTCTCTGCGATAACATGCCCGGCCGTTTTGACTTTATGACGCACTTAATTTCCTGCAACTTGTCTTCATAGAACTGTGCACCAATTGTGGTCCCATGCTCGAGCTTAATAAAAGACATTCGTGAACATCAGTTTGCACCGGACTATGACGTATGTGAATGGGTACAGATGTGGTTCCCTTGACTGCTAGATAGTTTTTCAAGAGAGAGGTTGGCTCTCACACCACCCAGTGGAATATAATCCTTAACAGTTCTGGTGAATAATTTTGAAGTACCAAATATTCTACTGCCTTTTGAAACGTGAGCCATTTCCAATTCGCTGCCCCTTACATTGATATCGTGAGTTTCAAGAGATAACTGAGAATCTCCAAGCATTCAGTGACTTTACCATATGATGTGTTGTACTGTGAACGAAGTGTAGTCTGTCACATAACATCAAAATCATTAAAAATAACAACTTTTACGATGATTTATGTTGTTGATTACAGTGTTGACTGCGTCTCAAACGTGTAGAACGGAGAAGTTATAGTTTTCAACATGTAAGTCATTAAATCTTAAATATTTCAACCTTAGCTTGAATATCTTTAAACTTTCACGGAAAATTTATATAAATAAAATTATAACTTTATCTGTACACTACAAATTCATGCCTCATACTTCTTCTCCATCTCGCATTAGTTTCTCAAACGTCTAATGTCGAATGAGTTCATGTTCGTTCGTTTGTTCGTTCGTTCGTCACGATATCACGAAAAATAACTCACCGGAATTTATTGAAACTCGTTACATAAGTTAGCCGGGGTGTATACATTGACGTAGCAATATTAAGAGATGGAAAGTTTTTAATGCCAAATGTCTCCATAAATATTAGTTGTATCGAAAAATCGTTCATAATAAAAGTTGGGAAAAATATAATTTTCGATCTTTATACTTCAATCAATCTTACCCGAACAAGGAATAATAACGGAGATATGCACGATTATTGTACTTTTCACCAACTTCCTGATATCTCTGGAAATATTAGTTCGCACAGGAAAGTGTATTATAAGAAAAATTGTAGAAAATCTAATTTCCAATTTTTCTTGTTTATAAACACACTGATCGGCGAGAACCTTATGACCACCTACCTACTATCGATATAAACCCGTCCAGACGATAGCAGCGTCACCTGACGAGGAACGACTGCTAGTCAGACACACGCACGGTGCATGTAATATCAGTGAGCGTGCTGTCCGTGTGTAGAATGGGGGAGGCGCGCGATCCATCTGAGTTTCACCGAGGGAAGGTTGTGATGGGCCGGAGGCTCGGTACGAGCATTTTGGAAACTATTTTTTGCTATTTGTTTTACGTCGCACCGACACAGATATGTCTTAAGGCGACGATGGGATAGGAAATGCCTAGGAATAGGAAGGAAGCGGCCGTGACCATAATTAAGGTACAACTCCGGCATTTGCCTGGTGTGAAAATGGGAAACCATGGAAAACCATCTTCAGAGCTGCCAACAGTGGGGCTCGAACCAACTATCTCCCGATTACTGGATACTGGCCGCACTTAAGCGACTGCAGCTATCGAGCTCGATCATTTTGGAAACTACACAACTTGTCGGGTGTTCGAGGAGTGCTGTGTTGATTGACTTCAAAAAGTGGCGAAACCAGAGTGAAACCACGTCCAAACGTTCAGGGGTTGGGCGACCACCGCTCATTACAGATGTTGGATGTCGTGGGCTGGGCAGACCACTAAAATAGGACAGGCGGAGAACTGAGGGAGAACTAATATCAAACTTTAATGCTGGGCAGCGTTCAAGTGTGTATGAACACACAGTGCACCGAACACTTCTAAGGATGAAACCACGCAGCTGACGACCCGTGTATGTGCCAATGTTAACATCACGACATCGGCAACTTCATCTTTCCGATGGGAGGGTGCGAATCCGTCACCTTCCAGGGGAGCAGCTCCTTGACACTTGTATTGTAGGACGGAAACAACCTGGCGACGGCTCAACTATGCTCTGCGGAACTTATGTGGGCATCCATGGGTCCAGTGGAGCTTGTGCAGGGCATCATGACGGCCGATAATTATCGTACAATGATTGCAGACCATGTTCACCCCTTCATGACGATCATGTTTCCCAGCGGTAGCGGCATTATTCAACAAGAAAATGCACAATGTAAAAAGGCCAGGAGTGTGATGGAGTGTTTCGAGGAACATAGTGGCGAGTTACAATTGATGTGCTGGCCCTCCAGCTCGCCAGATGTTAACCCGATAGAACACATCTGGGATGTGATTGGATGTATCGTTAGAGCTCATCGAACCCTTCCCCAGAAATTACGGGAATTAGGTGACTTGTGTATGTGATGTGGTGCCAACTCCCTCCAGCGACCCACCAAGGGCTCTTTTCTTCCATGCCAAGACGCGTCGCCGCTGTTGTCCGTGCCAAAGGTGGACATTACCGCTATTAGGTAGGTGGTCATAATGTTTTGGCTGATCGGTGTATGTGTGTGTGATAACTTTGAAAATGTTACATTTTCACCTCATTTCCATCGAAGTAACGTGAAAAGAATCAGTTAATATGTTAACATAGACTATCAACGTTGCCGTTTACATACGCTTATGTTTCACACTACATCACGCGTCTATTATTTTGATGTATAGTACTCTAAATATAGAGTTAGGTAAGAATATGCGTCTGAGTGCGACCAAATATTATTGTCGTATAGGCCGGGCTGAGTGGCCCAGACGATTGAGGAACTGGCCCTCTGATCCCAACTTGGAAGCTTCGATCCTGGCTCAGTCCTGTGGCATTTGAAGGTGCTCAAGTACGTCAGCCTCGTGTCGGTAGATTAAGTGGCAAGTAAAAGAAATCTGGCGTAACAAAATTGTTGCACCTGGGCTTCACCGAAAACCGTCAAATGTAGTTAGTGGGACGTAAAAAATTAGAATTATTATTATTGTAGTGTTCTCTTTCTCTGCCGGCCCCGTGGTGTAGGAGTAGCATGCTTGCCCCTTACTCGGAGGCCACGCCTTCGATTCCCAGCCAGATCAGGGAATTTTACCTGAATCTAAGGGCTGGTTAGAGGTCCACTCAGCCTAAGTAATTAGAACTGAGGAGCTATCTCACGGTGAGATAGCGGCTCCAGTCAAGAAAGCTAAGAATAACGGCCGAGAAAATTCGTCGTGCTGACCAAATGACACCTCGTAATCTGCAGGCCTCAGAGCTAAGCAGCGGTCACTTGGTAGGCCCAGGCCCATCAGGGCTCTAGTGCCATGGGGGAGTGTTGGGTTATTTTCTTTCTCTTGTAGACTCTGCGGCTGAAATGATGAAATAGCCAGTTACATTCCTTATGAGAAAGCGTCTAGTGTGGGAAATCCTTCTCCTGCATCTGATGACAAATATTGGACATTTCAGAGGAGTGTGCATTTGCCATTTTACACTTTGTGCATCAATAAAGAGGGTTCCTTACTTCCTAATCGTTATATTTATATAATGATTCTAATTTCTCTAATGGGTATGTACATGAAATTTGTTTAAAACTAAAGGAAATACCCTTTCTTCGGACGGAATTTATGAGCAAAGATTAAAGTACTGGTAGTAAAAATGTGGCCCGCAGGTATATGTGTGTCCGGTAGCGGCGATTGGGAATGAAAAGTGGGGAGGCAAAAAATTGTATGGACAACAAAACACCCGGGCCCAAAGGATATAGCCGGGAGGGGGGGAGGTAGATATAAAAAATAAATAAAAAATGATACAAAATGGTTTTTGATGCTCTCTGCGCGAATTTCGATCGAGACGTAAAGTTTGACAATCTAGCAACTTAAGTGCGGTAATAACAATACTACACAATAAGACTTTCACCAAAGGAACAATAGTTAAGCATGTATTACAATTAAATAGAAGTACGGTGTGATTATACAATTAAAATTTAGTATTTGACTATAACTAACAAGGTAACAGACACTAGATAGAACTGCATAGACACATTGAGTGAGACTGCCAGGCAGACAAATGGGCGCGGCAATCGGGGAGACTTTGGCAGAAATATAACCTTACTACTCTTCGTCGCAGAACATGATAAACATTGCTCCGCTGGTCTCCGCTATTTGCTGTGGCGCTGTACTATTCGGTCAGCCACAACGAACCACATTTTGCATTTTTTGCGTGTTTCCACTAAGTATTTTTTTCTAGCGGCTTTACGTCGCACCGACACAGATGGGTTTTATGACGACGATGGGACAGCAAAGGCCTAGGAGTTGGCAGGAAGTGGCCGTGACTTTAATTAATGTACAGTCCCAGCATTTGCCTGGTGTGAAAATGTGAAACCACGGAAGATCATATTCAGGGCTTCCAACAGTCGGATTTCAACCCACTATCTCATGGATGCAAGCTCGCAGCCGCGTGCCTTTTACCGCACGGCTAACTCGCCCGGTAGTATTTTGATTAAACTAAAGGAAAGGATTAGCTAAGAAGACAACAAGGATTATACAAATTGTTTTTTTAAATAATTCCATGTTTCAGGCGGCTAAAATGGGAGTGGGGGGCGAAAGCCCCCTTCTCTCCCCCTCACCCCCTATTCGCCTCTACTATGTGTGTCTTGCAATTCTACTTGAATTCATGCCATATAATCAGAATTCATCATTACTAATGAGTAAAGCCCGGATTTTTATGCAGCTACAGGTTAGATTGCTAACTAATTTGGTTAGTTGGAAGTGTCGGCCACCCGCTCCTCCATAATGTAGCAAGAGTAACATAAATTATAGGGGTTCTAATGGGCCGTACCCCTCATGTTTATGCAAACCCCATAGCGTAATCGTTGTGAAGGTAGACTATATTTGCTACTCGCTTCAGTAAATTTGTATTCTAACCTGTTAATGCATAAAAATCCGGGCTCTACTAATGAGTCAAAACGCGATATTCATACGAATGCTTGATACAATCCGTGTGAAAGACAGCTTACTTGCATTTTCATAATGAATTAGCTGATTTGTGCGCTTTTCCTATCATGTGCTGATTAACGGATTAAACACAGTTTTATTTGGATATTGTTTCAATGATTTAATAATCAGTACTTGAGCCAAACTAAGGTAATGATGAGGACATCACACTTTATCGCTATTCTCCAGTTCCTAAAATATTTTTTTGAAAATGTGCAATTGCACGTTGGTTAAAATTTCTCGTCATATGACTATCCCGCCCATCCAGTGGAGGATTTGAGCACGGACCTCCAAGCTAGCAGATCACCCCAAAGGAAGTAAGCTACGGTGACAATGGCTTAAACTCACGGTGTGTTTGATGCTGATTTATCGGCATCGGTGGCTGCTGTACGATCCTTCATAGGCGACTTTCATCTCAGGAAATCTCTTAGAAATATGCGGGTATTCCAGAGAATTTTTGATGATACAGATCTGATCTGTGGTGAACGAAGTTTCTCTTAGTATAGGCTAGAGAAACTGAAATTTGCCGGCAGATGAACGAGGGTAAAAAATCTCAAGGACGAGGGAATTAGACTGAAGTGCATGGATACGCTTAGTGAAAAGTTCCAAACAACAGACAGTAAACTGGTTCAAGGTAGAAGAAGAGAATGGATGACATATAGATGTGCTGCAATACAAACAGCCAGAGAATGCCTGTAAACAACTGTGTGTAAATATGGCGAAAAACGCACATCTTGCTGTAATAATAAAGTGAAACCAGCTTGTAAACGTGAATGAAAAGCGTATCAGATATGGCTCAAAGCAAGGACTGATGCAGGCAGGAAACTGAAGCGGTCCATGGATTCCGTTCCCGGACCACGCCTGGCTGAGGGTCGGTTGCTAAAACTGAACGCGACATTGCGTTCGGAGGGTGGGAGCGTCGCGGTTCGTGCGGCCACGGCCGCCGCCGCGTCTCCTGAAAAGAGCTTCACCCCGGTGGAGCTGGACCGGTCGACACCACCACTGAGAGTGTGTGAGACGGGAGGGTTGGTCCGCGCAGCGTCTTTGTGTCTGCCTGCGCCGGTTCGCCGCCCTTGCTCCGCGACCAAGCTCGAAAGTGTGTGCTGTGTGTGCAGCGACCGAACATTTTGTGCGACACGCACAAACCAAACACGACCTCAGAGCAGGCGAGACTACCCGCTGAATTTAAGCATATTATTAAGCGGAGGAAAAGAAACTAACAAGGATTCCCTTAGTAGCGGCGAGCGAACAGGGAAGAGCCCAGCACCGAATCTCGCAGGTTCACCCTGCCGAGAAATGTGGTGTTTGGGAGGGTCCACTTATCCCGGGAACCTGCGGCGAGTTCAAGTCCTTCTTGAATGGGACCACGCTCCGCAGAGGGTGCCAGGCCCGTAGAGACCGCTGCGGCTTCCGGGAGGATCTCTCCTTAGAGTCGGGTTGCTTGAGAGTGCAGCCCTAAGTGGGTGGTAAACTCCATCTAAGGCTAAATATGACCACGAGACCGATAGCGAACAAGTACCGTGAGGGAATGTTGAAAAGAACTTTGAAGAGAGAGTTCAAGAGTACGTGAAACCGTTCGGGGGTAAACGTGAGAAACCCGAAAATACCTCAACCGGGGAGATTCAAGCCTTATCCGCGCCTCCTCCCCTGCTTTGGCCAGATGGGTCCGTCCCCCTGCACGGAGCAATCCGGCGTCAGGGTGGTAACGGGTTTCTACTCGGCCGGGTAGTGGTGGGGAGGTCGGTGGGCCGCACTTCTCCCCTCGTTGGACGTCGCGACCCGTTGGGTGTCGGTCTAAGGCCTGGGTGTGTAGCCTGTTCGTCCGCGTCGCAAGGCGTGTTCGTCGGACAGACCCCCGGTGTTCCGGCCGACGGCTCGACGGTATGTGTGCGCGGAGTTGATTCGCCGCCCTTCGGGGCAGGCGTCCGGCCCCTGACAAGCGAGGGCGCGTGGCATGGACGACGGACCTCCGGCCCGGCTCCGGCCCCGCTCAGCTGTTGGTTTCGGGATGCCTCGGACAGAAGAATCTTGTAGACTCCCGTCAGCGGCGCAAAAGCTTCGGGTAATTTCACGACCCGTCTTGAAACACGGACCAAGGAGTCTAACATGTGCGCGAGTCATTGGGTTGACACTAAACCTAAAGGCGCAATGAAAGTGAAGGTCCCGCCTCGTGCGGACCGAGGGAAGATGGGCCGCGCTGCTGTGCGGCTCCGCATTCCCGGGGCTTCTCGTTCTCATTGCGAGTTGAGGCGCACCCAGAGCGTACACGTTGGGACCCGAAAGATGGTGAACTATGCCTGGCCAGGACGAAGTCAGGGGAAACCCTGATGGAGGTCCGTAGCGATTCTGACGTGCAAATCGATCGTCGGAGCTGGGTATGAGTAAAACAAACAACTGTTGAATCCAGGACAAAGTCATGCGAAGATTTCAGTTATAACCTGGAAAGATGGCAGGGAACCACTTTTAGACAGTAGAATAGAATCTTACAAAGGGAGACATAAAGGAAACGAGTAGTGTGTTGCGTAAATCACGTGTGCTCACAATAGAATCGCTGGACAGGGGGAAAGAATATTTCGAAAAAAAATATCGACGTAAAAGGGAATCTTCCTGCTGACGTAGCGAACAACCGAGTTCACTGGGAGAACAATAATTTTAATAGAATTACCATTGAGGAAGAGTAAGAAGGATGATAAATAAACTCCGTTGTCATAAAGAAGCATGCATAGGTGAAATCAGACCTGAAATGGTGAAATATGTTGGGAAGACAGGGATGAATAAGTCTGGCATGGAAGTTTAGTAAGATGCCCTATGAATGGACGAAAGCAGTAATTGCACCTGTCTATAAGCAAGGAAACCGGTAGTTTTACAGCAACTATCAAATTATTTCATTTATTTGTGAGAGAATTTGAATTCAAGTTTCTGGAATACGGGCGGAATTTATGGCGACGCCGAGGTATTTTAGGTACGGTTGAGTACGAAGGGGTGTCTCGCCGATGGTGAGTTGAAGGTGAGCAGGACTGCGAGTGATGGAGAAGCGCCTATTGAGTGGTCAACAAATGCCGCGGCTGTACCTTAATCAAGGCGACGGTCGATTCCTTCCCACACCTAGCCATTTTCCGTCTCACCGTCGCCATAAGACCTAACTGCTTCGGTGCGACGTAAAGCAAATAGTATAAAGCGATGAACAAGGGATGGAATTTCCATGTCAACAGATTGTAATTATACACTCATTGCTTATTTTAGCAAATAGTAATGTTTTAACTGCGAAGTGTTCGTCTGATATCAGCAACTCAAACACTCAGCAGCCAATGGAAATCAGGTGAAGGGATTTTTTATTTTATTCCCTACGCCCCCCTCACCCCATATACCTTCTTTCGAATAGCAGAATATAAGTATCATGCTTCCATAGACATCAAATATGCTTCAGTTTGATAATATTGAAAGCCCCGCAAATTGAGTGAGTGTCGTCTCGTGTGAAACGTATCCCGTCTCACGTGTGTATCAAACTGTTCAATAAAACTTTTACCTGGATATGACAGTCCTAGCATGACCATAACTTCATTGTTATTTATCGTCACCTGAAAGTGCATTTCCAGAATGATATTCAAGCTGCTCGGCGTGTCTGGATGCGAGGAGCAACTGAGAAACGTGGAAGTATTATATGTTGCAATTATCTGCACGTCACTGCATACTGAAATATTGAAGAAGGGTGCGCCTATAGATTTAAACACAGAATGTCTAGCGCTTGAATGCGCAAAGTGGAGTAGGCAAAGCCCTTATTTTCTATGACGTACAATCTTCGAAATAAATAGGTAACTATCCCATTACCAATTTTCTACATTGCTGTAACTTTAAAAAATCAAGCTGCTCCCAAGTAGAATATTATGTATTATTACATTGTGTCCGTCCCCGGGGTGTAGGGGGCATCGCGTCCGCCTGCCACCCGGCTGACACTGGTTCGATTCCCGGCCGGGGTAGGGGTTTTAATTGTAAATTATAAATGTATGGGTAGTTTTTAACATTCCTTACCTCACATTCAACCCTCTACACTTCCGCAATTCCACTTACACGCAGGTTCCTCTCATATGATGAAAGTAGTGGCAATTGATTTACAGAGGTCGACGCTACGAACAAATAAAAATTTAAAAATTATATTAAAATATTAATATTAATCTATGGTCAAGCGTTTCAAAATTCATGTTTAATGGAAATAATGGAACGAATATCAAAGACATTTACGAAGATCCTCAGAGATCGTTTCAACAGGTCATAACGGAAGAGAATATTGCGGCCCAGTTGTCCCCAGCGCGAAAATTATTGTCTTATGATGACCAGTCGCTTCCTATCGACCTATAAACTTCCTGTATTTCTACAGTATCGTTTTGATTTGGATTGGCAGATTTGGCTGCTTGTCTCCCGTAACACCACCTGTATGTTGAGCCAGTGATCTTACCTTCCAGTCAAGGCGATTCTCTTCATCATTAGGGTGGAAATTCACCAGCTAAACCGCACTGCTTATCGCGTCTTCCCCTCATTATGTATATGTTCTTGAAACCCCGTATTGTTCAGCCAAACGTCTTTACAAAAAGAAATCAAACTCTTATTTTGCTAGTGGCTTTACGTCGCACCGACACAGATAGGTCTTATGGCGGTGATCGGATAGAAAAGGCCTAGGAGTTGGAAAGAAGCGGCCGTGGCTTTAATTAAGGTACAGCCCCAGCATTTGCCTGGTGTGAAAATGGGAAACCACGGAAAACCATCTTCAGGGCTGCTGACAGTGGGATTTGAACCCACTACCTCCCGGATGCAAGCTCACTGCCGCGCGCCCCTAACCGCACGGCCAACTCGCCCGGTTACCAAACTCTTTACTTCTAATGATACATACAGGGAGATCGGAAACAACGTAACATGGGTATATGAGCGTTCAAGGGTTGGTCATGCTGATACATTATCTGAAAGGAATAATTTGATATCGAGCACCGTTCTCATATTATCAGCTGCTCAACTTAGCCAGTCAGATCGCTGGGCTCTGGGTGACAGTGTTGTGACTTAAGAACGGCTTGACAGCTAAGTCGAGAAATCAGTATCAAACACACAGTTAGTTTCAGTCAGTGTCACCGTTTTGGCGCGATCCTTTCAGCTTGGAGGCTTGCATTCAAACCACTCTCCAGGCGAAGTTTCATTCTTTGATTGGCGCTCTCAATCCGGTCTTATGCCACGTACATATTTCTCAACACAGCCTCTGAAATCCCATTTGAATTCGCCCGCGATGTGATTTGATTGGCTAGCTTCAACAGCTGTTAATATGGCAATGGTGTGCGATATGGAATTATTCCTTTCAAATCATTTATCAGTATGACCAACTCTCTAACGCTAATATACCCGGTTCACGTTGTTTCCGACCAGCCTGTAGATGATGAATTTCGAGGCTTCGTTTCTTCACGCATTCGTTTCACAGAAAGTATGAATTGAATTTTGCAGTACGTATATCTTCATACAGTCCATCCACTCACCAGGTATGAATCGTCTTCTTTTTCTTCCTTTCCTTCATGGGGCCTCCAAATATTAGTTCCTAATTAGCGTCGCCCTCTAAGATCTTTTGCTACCATGTTTTTTCTTCATTCCCACCTAGATATATCTGCTCCCTTCACAAAGCTGCAGGTTGTACTTATCGGGTCTCCTTGGATTTTTTCTCTCTCTTCACCTGGTAGTCCTAGAGTGCAGAGTCTGATTCTACGCAGCGCCTCACATTCGAAAAGTATCTGTTCAGCTGATTCCTCTTCTTCATTGAATTTCCTACATATAGTGTATCTTCTTACTCCAATTATATGTAGGTGTTTATCAGTTGACAGTGTCCTGTCAATAGTCCTACTACCCATCTTATATTTTCTCTGCTAAGTTTCAACAGTTCTTTAGTATGCTTCTTGTTTGGTCCTTTTATCAGTTCCTTTGCAAGCCTGCATCCTGGAGTATTTTTCCAGTTCTCCATTTGTTTCTTTCGTACCCATTTTCCTATGTAGTGTCGGGCTTGTCCAGAGGAAATATCGCATACAGATCCTGAGCCTACAAAATGTATTTCTGCCCCTCTCCTGGCCAGTTTATCTGCCTTTTCATTTCCTTCTACACCTGAATGCCCTGGTACCCATATTATTTTGACAATGTTTTACTTTGAGAGCTACAAGAGAAGTGAATGGCAATACCAGACAATTCTGGATATTAACTGGACTGCTTCTAGTGCCTTAATGGCCGCTTGGCTGTCCGTAAAAAATGAAAATGTTATTATTCCTGTAGTTCATTTGGATATGAATCTTAAATACGGTGTATCACTTCAGGAGTTTCCATTCCGTAAGAACCGAAGTTTTGAATTGAGCGTTACTTTCATTTTAAGAATATATTTCACCGGTGCATACAGTACTTCTCAGTTACTGACCAGGGACACTAATGTGTCAACACGATACAAATTACGATATTAAGGCAAGGGATTTTGTGCACGTTTTTTGAGAATACCACCAAGAATTTACTAATGGATAACTATACAATATAATAATATATTCGCTACATGCACTAATCATTCCGCAAGATGGTTTGTAGTGAATTTGTAAGCCATGACTGACAGGGAAACTTCATCGAAATCCTAGAGTGAAAAAAAATATTCAATGAACAATTGGGATGTACTGTATTTGAGGTCAAACGAATGCATAAAATTCCGCATTAATATTTCAATGATCGGGGGCAAATTTAGCTCATTATGTCACGTAATACAACTGCTAAACGTAGAATACATAATCATGCTTACTCCTTTAATTTACTTTCTATTTGCCTGAAAATAATTGCAGTTCTAGAGAATTCCTTGTTTTAGATGTCCCATTTTAAAGTCTGGGACGACATGAACACTAGTACTGTGCATTTGGTAGGGGTGCACGGATCCTATCTGTTAACCTGCGCGCATTTGGTTGTAATAATGGACAATTTGTGATTACTCGAAATAAACTTTCAACTTACTAGGTCGTGTTCAGTACACTTAGTACATAACAAAAATGGCCAACCGGACACAGTGGGATCCGAAACCACAACCTCTCAGTTTCGCGACCGTTGCTCTATACAATTGATATATGAAGGCCTAGGTTATACTTGTTCAATTGGAAGGATCTTAGTTCACCAAATAGTCTCCGGGAGGCCAAAATCTACCTTATTTATAATCGCGACCACTGCTGCGATTGGTTCATTTAAATTTGAAAGTTAAGAAAAGGCAAACTTAAAACTACCAGTGAGTAAACGGGAATGCCAACCGCTAACCATTATATTTCTTGACTAAAGAGAATTAATTCCAATTTCCTAGGTGGCACCCCTAATCGAAACAGAGACATTTATCGGTAGGCTTAAGAATTATAAAGTAAAGTCTCCACAAGACTTCACCATATTCAGAGGATTCAAGTGTTGCGTAACAATAGGGAGAGACTTTACAGATGTCAGGATAATAATAACAATAATTGAAATACCGTCATTTACGGTCCCAATGGTGTGAGAAACGAGGAAGGGGAGGAGTAACACATCGTTAAAAACCGTGGTTCACCTGTCCCGGGTGATAGTACCTTGTGAAGGACCCTTGTAAGGGTTACGGTGAAGACCTCAACGGCGTCGAAAGCGGAGATTGAGTCCATTTGTATGTAGGAAACGGCGGAAGAGGCAACCCAAAATGCAGCGGCGGATCCCGAAAAGGGCGGCTGCCATCCTAGTAGAGTGCAGAAGGAACTAATAGACGTGGTGAAGTCAGCTCTTCTACAGCAGACAACCGTAATACCAAATCGGGGGTAGGTCGGGCTCTTTAGCTGTGGTGGAAGCATCTGGCCTAGGGAACGGATACCCCAAAATCAAATGACCTGGTCCTCCAGGTTGGGGGTTGGGCGTAGGGCTAACAAACCCACCCTAGAAAAAATTTGCACAGTTATCGGAATACGTAATAGAGTAAACTGGACGGATGCCTCGTTGAGGATGGCAACGAACAGGGTCAGATGGAGAGCTCTAACATGTCCCCTATGCTCCACACCGGAGTGAAAGGAGTCAAGTCAAGTAAGTCAATACATCGAACTTTCATTTCGAGTACAATGCGGTCGTAAAAATTAAATATTCAATTTGTGAATAGCTGGAAGGAAGCACCTTGTACATCAGGAACTACAGCGGCATACATCTAGAGCAGAAGTTGTTAGCTAAGGAATAACACAGGAAATTCATCCCCGATTTCAATTCTCAGTTCTCCTTACAAAGATAAATGTCCTTATTAAGGCCCCCATACCAGTAATTAAGTTTCAAGTGTCATAAGGAATGGATACAGGACCGTTGTCATGGGAGTCTAGTGCTCTAAGTCCTGGATCTCAAGAAAATGCTCAACATAATTCCAAGTTCCTTGGGTCTTTTGTGTTGCATTGGATACTTACAAATATGCCATACCCGACATAGTTTCCTGTAAAGATTGTATTGCTCCTTGAAAACGAAACAGAGCTCTGAAAGTAAATGAGACCGCGAACGTCATTCCCCGTGCCATCCAACAATAATGCCAAAATGAAATTAATTCCGCAAATGTAATCCGGTCTTTTCTAACCCCCTCCCTCATTTTCACATGAGGTAACTTTTGACTGGTCGGATGAATTACAAAAATTATGAAGCCATTTCAACTTTTATCAGGGGATAATGTAAAAGCACAATGCAACTGAAAAGATCAACCCATCATGGCATTCAATAAATGGATTGTGCTGAGTGTATAGAGAGCAGACACTATATAGATTCAAATACCATTTCCTCTCATTTAATTTTATCCCCGTATTGATTACAAGCCGTGGCAGGTGAATTGCACACGGGGATGCGGAGCCGTTGCCAAGCTGTCAGCCGGCTAATCACTACATGTCAGCCCGTAATTCCCATGGAGACACCCCGATCTCCTTTGCAAGTCGATGCCAGCGCCTGACACCAGCGGCCAACATTGGCTCTCAACTTCACGATTCAGCTTCTTTCCATAAGCTTTTCATTTGTTGATAAATCTTCAATCAAGAACGCCTTCCGAAGTTTGAAACTCACTGATCTATCAGCTTGTGATGAATCCTATTTTGTTTCTGTTGTTGCTTTTTGTCGTTTAGAGCTCAATCTAAAGTAAGTAATTGATGTGACCAACTATTTTTCTCCAAGGATAATACTGTATTTGAATTCAGTATTATTCTCGCAGAGATACAAAATTGATCTTTGCCTAGGTAGCTTTCAAAATCCAGAAAAGTGTTTCTGCTGAGTACAAATATTTCCTAACTGGTTTGTTATAATTTTCCTCAGTGAAATTCTGCTTTGAGTTAAAAAATTTAAATTTAGAACAATATAGAACTCCAACATGCTTAATTAATTATGGGATCGACTTCTATTTTTTCTGTAAGGATCGTACGGTCTTCAAGACCGTATAAAAGGCTACATAGTGGGGTAGAAAATGAAAGGAATGAAGATACATACACACTACTACAACCGATATGTGAAATTAATCCAATCAACTTGGTTCCCACAATCTCATTGCAATCCCATTACCTGCGAGTTACCAAGAATACGAGTAAGCAAACAACTCTGTCTACAGTAACCTGGATAGAGGGAAAGTATTTTATCTTCAGGCAGCAGACGAGATCAATGGATCTTAGAAGGAAGTTGCTGGAGTCCCAAATGCACATTCGGCAACTTGCGTTGCACCTCCGAAAACCGCACATATGTTATGAAGAGCGAATATTCCTTTAAAATTGCCGCACAATACTGAACTTTAGATGACAGAACCTTACCGACCAAAGTTCTAAGCTGAAATATTTCACATAGTGGTTTCTGTAGGTGCAATGACGACCTTTTGTTTCTTACCTTTTACGGAATGCATGAACGCATTTGATAATTTCTGTAGGAAGTGCACAGTACTTCTAAGTCTCGAATTGAAAGCGTAGCCTATTTCGATTATAAATTTAAATAATGTAGAAATTGCACAGTATATGCCTTTGTATGAACGGTACTTACAGCCCGAATTCCTTCCAATATTGCGAACGCGATTTTGTGTTTCATAGTAACAATAAATGCCACTAAATTCAGAGAGATGTATAAGAACAGTAAGATGTCAACAGCTCTCGTACTGTCCTCGATTCATAAATTACTGGAACCGGAACTAAAGGGAGTATCGTTTCTCGTGCATGGTTCAGGTCTGCTTAAACTGAAAAAGGTTGGTCGACCAAAGCCTTCGGACACCGGGATTTGTACAAAAGACCACGAAAAACTCTCAGCCTCTTGATATCTCTCACCAGTACAAACGATTTGCGCGACGCATTTATTTATTTATTTATTTATTTATTTATTTATTTATTTATTTATTTATTTATTTATTTATTTATTTATTTATTTATTTATTTATTTATTTATTTATTGTCTTGTTATATAGCGGGACTCAAGCTATGAAGCCTGCTATTCTGTCCGACCATACATACACCTAGATGAAGAGTTAAATATACACTAAATTATCTACAGTTAATATCTTAAGGTATGAATTAAATGTTTTAATTAACCTAATAACTTAGCTATGATCTAATCCTACTGTGTTATAAGAAATTATTATTATTTATTAACCAGGTTTGACAGAGTTTCTTAAAGCGGAGGTGGTTTGACACGCTCCTAATTTCCGCAGGTAAGGAATTTCAAATTCGGCTGGCGGCGACTATAAATGATCTACTGTAGCCAATTGAGAGGTGAATGGGAATGCTTAGTACTGCGGTGGATAAGGATCTGGTAGGAATACTATAAGGTGATGCTAGGTAATGGAATTGTGTGGCAAGGTATTCAGGTGTGTTAAGGTTCAGTATACGAAGTAACAGGGAAAGAGTGTGTAAATTTCGTCGCTATCTTAAGCGTAGCCATGAAAGCCTACCAAATGCGGGAGAAATATGGCTAAACCTTGGTATATCTGAAATAAATCGAACGCATGCGTTATGTGCCTTTTGGAGCTTGATGGAAAGTGAGGCATTCAGGTTACTGTATACTACGTCACAGTAGTCGAATATTGGCATACCATACTTTGGATAAGCAGTTTTCTTACATTTTGGGGGGTGTAAATCTCTGAGTTTCTTAAGGGAATGTAAGGAATAAAACACTCGCTGACATATACCTGTTACATGATCGTTCCAACTAAGGTTTTTATCCATTATCATCCCTAAGTTTTTAACTGTGTCTTTGAATTGTAACGGAGTGCCTCTTAATGTTACTGAGTGTGTATGGACGTCTGTAAGTCGTGCGTGGGTTTTTTGGGTAGCTAAAAGAATACACTGCGACTTTTGGGCATTGATTTTTAGTGCATGGTCATCGGTGCACCTACATATTCTTCCTAGGTCGTCATGCATATTATTTATTGCAGTCGGTAAGTCACGAGGATGTGCATGTGTATATATCTGTATGTCGTCTGCGTACGCATGATATTGACAATGTTTAATTACTTGTGTTAGTCCTGAAATGAAGATCGAAAATAAGAGTGGCGCTAGCACTGACCCCTGTTTTATTCCAGTCTCTACAGATTGCCATGAAGAGAAATTTTCACCTGTAGATACACACTGCCAGAGATCAGAGAGATAGGAATACATTCAGGATAGTGTGCTTTGTGAGAAATTAAGAGCACGTAATTTTGCTATTATTATGTCCGTGTCAACGCAGTCGAAGGCTTTACTAAGGTCTAGAAGAGTTAAAACAGTAACTTCTCCCTTATCCATAGCTACTCCTACGTCGTTTGTAACCTTAAGCAGTCCAGTAGTTGTGCTATGATTGCTTCTAAAGCCAGGCTGGTGTTTGTCAAGAAGCAGATTGTTATTTAAATATGCGGTTATTTGTCTGTGAACTATTTTCTCCAAAATTTTGGACAGAAATGGTAAAATGCAAATGGATCGAAAGTCTTCGGGTTCCACGGTATTCTTGGACTTTGGGGCTTGTAGTCCAGAATTGTAAAGTTGCTGTGTACCTGATTTAACTGTTGTTATTTGTTGTACGCTCAAAATTCTATGTTACCATTGTTAAGTTTTGAAAATATAACCTTTGTTAAAGTTTTAAATTAACTTTAATTTTGTAGTTGAGACCTATTCCAGCCCGCACCTTCTTTCACCTCTAACTACCACGGATAACTCCGTAACAATAATAATAATAATAATAATAATAATAATAATAATAATAATAATAATAATAATAATAATAATAATAATAATTGTGCCGGGAGGTACACCCCAACGCCGCGCATTCAAATTCAGCACTTAAATGAACTCCTTTATTGGTGAAACGGTGAAACTGAAACTACACAAACTTGGAACTTTAATCAGAAGATGTCACCACCTAAATACTGAGTAATTTTGTTATTGTGCAGTTTCCGAACCTGAGTGAATTTGTACTTGTTTTGTTTGACATTCATCAAGAAGTTTGGACATTCTTCCACAGATGACACCACTAAAAACTATGATCATGCACCCTGGTGCGAAGTGAAAGAACTTATGATTTAAAGAAGTTTTGTATTTCTAGGTTTTTGTAACTGAATGATGTTCATTCATTTTTGGGTTGGCAATTCTTCCTTTTATTTCCGCCAGTTTCGAATCTAGCCAATCCCTAATTTTTGTAATTAATTTCCAACCAATCCCGTATTTCTTCTTCGACTTGTGTTTAACCAATAAAATTAAGAGGGTGTGTCCTGATTAATCTTGAATGATCTCGAACCTTCCCTGAGGGTTTATAAACTGCGGCTTTTCACGTTTCTTGGCCAATTGATCGTCATCTTACTAAGTATGTGTGTCAAAACAGGAGGTGGGTGGCCTCTTTGTTCGGTCAGTAGTACATCTACAAGGTAATGGGCACATAACATCTTTCTTTCTTGCTAACTCCGCAGTTTAACCCGAGGGAAAGATCCGGATCGTTAACTATGTAACCTTCTTTTCTAAAATGTAACTTTCTGCCGGTAAATGTAAAAACTTCATAAATATTTAAATGTAAATCGGGGATAGAGAGTGATGTACCCTCTCGAGCTCCCCTTCATCTTGGTTTGAGGTGACTACGTTTCATACCTGCTTTTCATTCTGTATTGTGGTAATGTAAATTCTATACGAGTCACCTCAGTAGTTTGGGAATAGCCCCTGTTTCGTCGGCCTAGAGCCCCTTAGGTTGTTTTAGTCTTCATACCTACGAGTGCAAGTATACGCCTCCTTTCAGTTTGTGTTTCGGGCCATTTACTTAACCTGTTCTTTGCCGCAAAGGCCCTGTAGGTTGGGTACTACATACCCCTGTATAACTATATTTCAATTTGTAAGTTGTGTCTTGATGGGCGAGTGATTGTAATGTTTGGATATTGCCTTGAATAGGCTAGAAAAAAGGAGAGCCTGTTAGCGCTTTTTCAAATTTTGTGACTGTAACGAGTGCCTCTGGAAGGCTAGATATTGTATTTTGGGAGCAAGTGCTCCATGAATTAGGGGATTTCTGCCATTGAATAAATTTATGCTCTTTGTAAATTTGAGCTTGTAGCTCAGGAAATGTAAATCTAGGGGCTTAAATCCCAAAGTGTTAAGGTTATGAATCTTGGATTTTTCCCAATCTGGTTTAATGATTGCTACTTGTACCTGTAATATTGGCATTAAAAATGTTAAGTTTAAAGTTCTGAAAATATAACTTTCAGGTTAAGTTTTAAATTCTATTCTTGACATTGTAGTTAGACCCATTCAATGTCTTTTTTTCGGGGTTGCGAGAGATTGCTAACTGCCACACTTTACAACAGTTACTTCGGTTTCTTGCTTGGTTACCCCACAAAGTTTCACAGTGTTGCCTTAGGAATGTCGTAAAGCTTCCCTTGTGAGACAACTTACTTTCAAATACATTTACCTCAATTGGATTTTTAAAGGTATGATAAAGTTTCCATAGTGAAAAAACTCGGAATCTTTTGACACTAAAAGTGAGGAGAATGCTTGAGTCAACGTTCAAGAGTTAGACAATAAGACGGATTCTTTTACTAGAACTCGCAATCCTGACCGACTAATTCGCCGCTCTATGCAATGGTTTCCTTAACATGTTCCAGAAAACTTTTTCTCATCATTTTTTCCTCGCAGCACTTCACAACATTCGATGAGAACACTCTCTGTGCTGTGTATCACGACGGCGTTTTTCCTGCGTGGAGGCGTTCGCTCATTACCAGCATTCAGTTTCAATGCTCCCTCAGGAAATAATGAGGCGTACTTCCAGCCAAATGTTTTTCTGTGAACAGATTACACCTGCGAGTCATGTGCAAAGTGTCATACTGCAGCCCTCTTTCTATCTCTCCGCCTCGGAGCGTGGTTGAAGTAACTGACGCAGACAGTACTCGTCCCCTTTAACCCTGGAAACGCACACCGGGGCAAAGAGTGCCCCAGGGAATTTTATGTCTTATTAATGTTTTGTTCGGTACCCCTATAATCCCCTAAATCTGTTACTTTTCTTTGACCTTCGTACTCTCTCAGCTCGAGCAATAATTCCTAAAAGTGACGACTGCATGGGATCAAAACATATGATTGTGGCATACAGTTCCCCATTGTACAGTTACAGAAACTTTATTTCTTTGCAGCCAGTTTGACTTTTTATACTTTGTTACCATGCAACCTTGTACTCTGAGTTAAGAGTGTTTGAAATCGATTGCGTTGAAAATGGTGAACAGATTTTACCAGAATCGTATAGGTCTGAGCCTTGACGATTTCGTCGATGCACTAGACGATGATGGAAGTAAACGTTGTTGAAGATGATGTGTCAGAACATATATATATATTCCCTTCGCGTTTTATATGAACATATTTTTCACGGTGGCAGAAGAATTAATGAGATCCTGGGTATGACGATGGCTGGAAATCTAACCAGCACGCAGATCAATCCGCCTTTATATTGCGTAAATCATGGTATTTACGATATCCAGTCAGCCAGCACGTCAGTATCAGGTCTGGAATATGTAACGACTGTCCAAAAAGTGTAAAATCACTATTATTTGAAGTGAACGAAAGTTACTCGTATGCAAAAACCACATGCTGGATTTGTGTCCAAAGTTTGCAAAGTAAACCTTATAGTAGTAGTAGAAACCGAAAGGTAGAAATTTCCATTTTTAAATGTAAACATTTTATTTTATTTCATTACCAGCAATCTCAGTGTTGTTCTAATGTCCAAATATATATTCACGTATTTTTAAGAACAACCATACCACTTGCTGATACGCCAGGAAAACGAAGGCGTGAATGGTGGCAACAGCAAGTACAAGGAAGAACCTTCCGCAGAGTTTTGCCTTCCGTATCCTGTCTGGAAGACCCTTAATCGACTGCGGACAAGTGTTTCAAAGTGCAACTCTAACCCAGGTAAGTGGGGCTATGTACAGGGAGACAAGACCTGTGATTGTGAAGTAGTATAGAATGAAGACCTCCTTCTGGTTTGTCAGCATTTGCCATCACCATACACAAAGGAATGTCCCATCGTCGCCATAAGACCTATCTGTGTCGGTGCGACGTAAAGCAAATAGCAAAAAAAAAAGCATTCCTTTTACTAGACTCCCTAGGATTTTTAAATCTGTTATTAGTCCATCAGGATGTTCTTCCCTGGCCTGCCTCTTAGTATTTTACCGACCGATGCTGTGGCCCTTCATAACTCTTCCTTGAGAAATAAGCAATAGCCTTCCTCTACCTTATCAAACTCTACATTTTCATGTGAATCCGAAGAGACAAGAGCTTGCCAAGAACTTTCTCATTTCTTACATGCATTGTCGATGGCATTTAGGTATGGATGGCTTGGATATGGAGCAACAGAATCGGTATTGTTGGGATTCGTCAAAGATGACGTTTGATGAAGTTCTTTGATGTAATTCTGGTGAACTTCAGGGTAAGATAGAAACAGATGGCGATTAATAATTTTGAGAAGCCCACCCTCTCCCCACAAATCAATTTCTTCAGTGACTGAGGTAAATTGTTCAGGTTTGTACCTGTAACACAGGATTATGTGTTGATTTGTGTCTCACCAGGTGAATTTTGTGTGTCATTTAGGTCTTCACTGTAACAGTGACTTGTGTGATTATGTATACCTCTCGTCGTAAAATTGTTATGATACAATTTGAAATCTAGGAGTGTTAGAGAATTTACCGTTAAACATGGGCGTTTGTTTAACATTTTTACCGGGCGAGATGGCCGTGCGGTTCGGAGCGCGCATCTCTGAGCTCGCATCCGGGAGATAGTGGGTTCGAACTCCACTGTCGGCAGCCCTGAATATGGTTTTCCGTGGCTTAACATTTTCACACCAGGTAAATTCTGGGGGCCGTGCCTTTTAAAAGTCACGGCCACTTCATTCCCAGTTCATTCCTATCCTTGCGTCGCCGTAAACATTCGCTGTGTAATTTCGACGTGAAACCATTAGAAAAAAACGCATATCCAATAGGCCTATTAATCTTCTAAACAGTCCAAGAATAATGAAATAGGAAAATAAAACGTATAAAATAACAAAACACGATGAAATCTGTCTCCAGGCTTAGACAACTCACCGCCTGCTACCCAAGTATCTTATAGTATTTCAACACTAGTTGGCATTGTAAGTCCGTATATTATATTCTTGAAGCTTACTAATAGCAGATAATGTGGCAATGATATACGTCTCATGAATGTCTTCATACCAGGATTATTTACAATGCCAGTATACCACCAAAACTCTGCAGTCTTATCAATATACAGTGCGCCTAGTTCAACATTTGCTATCTGTAATTGGTGTCTAAATACGTATGCCAAACATCACTATGAACTTGATTCAATTTCAAGAAGAAATACATGTTTTTAAATATTTGCTTTACGTCGCACCGACACAGATACATCTTATGGGATGGAATAGGTAAGGGCTAGGAGTGAGAAAAAAGCGGCTGTGGCCTTAATTAAAATACAGCCCCAGTATTTGCCTGGTGTGGAAATGAGACACCACGGAAAACCATCTTCTGGGCTGCCGACAGTGGGGTTCGAACCCACTATCTACCAAATGCGTGCCCCAAACCATACGGCCACGAGATCGGTTAATTTTTATTAATTACATTTTAGCATTGAGCTATAAATATATTATCCCCGAATGTCTTCCTTCCAGACAAATGATGAAATAGTCATCTGCATTCATCACCACGGGATTGTCCGGCTCCATTGCTAAATGGTTAGCGTGATGGCCTTTGGTCACAGGGATGTCGGGTTCGATTCCCGGCAGGGTCGGGAATTTTAACCTTAATTGGTTAATTTCGCTGGCACAGGGGCTGGGTGTGTGTGTTATCATCATCATCATCATTTCATCCTTATCACGACGCCTACGGGAGTCAAACCAAAATACCTGCATCTGGCGAGGCAAACTTGTCTTCGGACACTCCCGGCACTAAAAAAACCATACGCCATTAATTAACCACGGGATTCATTATATTCCTTGTACAATGGATTGAGTCCGCCTCTGTCGTGCATTGGGTAGCTTGACTAGGTGCCCGGAGGCCCTGGTTCGATTCCCGGCTCTGCCACAAAACTTTAAAAGTAGCACGAGGGCTGGAACGGGATCCATTCAGCCTCGGGAGGTCAACTCAGTAGAGTGGGGTTCGATTCCCTCCTCAGCCATTCTAGAAGTGGTTTTCCGTGGTTTCCCACTTCTCCTCCAGGCAAATGCCATGATGGTACCTAACTTGAAACTATAGCCGCTTCTTTCCAGTCTTCCCATCCACCACAAGGCCCCTCTTAAGAATAGCAGGTGAGGCCGCCTGGGCGAGGTATAGGTCCTGCTCCTCAGTTGTATCACTCCGACCCCAAGTCTGACGCTCCAGGACACTGCCCATGAGGCGGTAGAGATGGGATCCCTCACTGAGTCCGAGAGAAAACCAACCGTGGAGGTTAAACGGATTAAGAAAGAAAGATAGAGAGAAAGAAAGAAAGAAAGACAGAAAGAAAGAAAGAAAGAAAGAAAGAAAGATACAAACAAACAAACAAACAAACAAACAATGAACAGTGGATTGCACAGAATATTACAGGTAATACATTTATTTATTTATTTATTTATTTATTTATTTATTTATTTATTTATTTATTTATTTATTTATTTATTTATTTATTTATTTATTTATTTATTGTGCATACGGGATTTCTAATCCCAATTACGGTGGAAAATGTTTGCATGTGCTTTTTATGCTTCGACTTAGTCTAATAACCTAATATCTGAACTGTCCGACTCGTTGGCTGAATGGTCAGCGTACTGGCCTTCGTTTCAGAGGTTCCTGGATTCGATTCCCGGCCGGGTCGGGGATTTTAACCTTCATTGGTTAATTCCAGTGGCTCGGGGGCTGGGTGTTTGTGCTGTCCCAAACATCCCTGCAACTCACACGCAACACATAACACTATCCTCCACCACAATAACACGCAGTTACCTACACATGGCAGATGCCGCCCACCCTCTTCGGAAGGTCTGCCTTACAAGGGCTGCACTCGGCTAGAAATAGCCACACGAAATTATAATTATTATATATCTGAACTATATTCTAATTTTGTATTTACGTTGAGAAAGAAATACTACATATGTAATCCTTATAAGAAACAAGTAAATAAAAAACATAATTTCGTATCTAAACTAGTCTAATAACCTAATATACGAACTATTCTTATATTATATTTACAGTGAGAAGGGAACAGTATTTCATATCTGATCTAATTGAATCTTTACAAGAAAGAGTAAAATAAAAATTAAAACAATAAAAATCGTAATTTTATATCTAAACTATCATTTTCTTCGATTTCTGACACTTATAATTACATTTATGGGATAGAGCTTAATGATGAAAGTTCATAATACATTTTGTGGTTCAAATCAGCATTACAAATAAGAATGTTTTCACGGAGATTGTGAATTGTTGTAAAAACAGGTCTGGAGGTACACAGAAGTCTAAAGAATTATTTTTCTGAACTGCACTGTTGTAGACATTGCATAGCCTGTAGAGTGGGGAATTTTTGTGAGCGGTTGTTCTAGTTTTTTTGTTAAGAAAAGTTATATTTGTCCTTTCTTTAAAGCGGGGCACGTGGAAGCTCAAGAGGCATAAAAGTTCGGGGTTGTCAATAATAGAATTTACGGTTTTGTACAGAAAATTTGTCATCATTTTGTCTCCTCAGTTCCAAGCTTTCAATTTCAAAATTTAGGAGAAGTTCGTTGTATGCTGTGTGTGGATAATTACCTTTTTTGAAATGTAAGTGTTTTAAATATCTCTTTTGTATTTTTTCGATCTTTGCAATATATATTTTGTTTGCTGGATTCCATACAACGCTTGCGTATTCTACTTTGAGCGTGACGAGAGAGCTGTAGAGGTGTATACAGGTTTTTAGGAGTTTAAAGGGTTTGACATTCCTAATCACAAATCCTAATATCCTGTATGTCTCAGCAACTACCTTCTGTATATATGGGGTGAAGGTGAGTTCTCGGTCTAATAATATCCCGAAGTCTTTAACCTCATTTACTGGTTTCAGGCCATCGTAACCTAGTTTGCAGTGAAAGGAAATACACGTTTTATTTCGGCTGAACGACATCGATACACATTTTTCTATATTTAAATATAGTTGATTTTCGGTCGTCGATTGTAGTAAATTACTTTAAGTCAGCCTGGAGAAGTTCGGAGTAGTCGTTAATGGTGATAATGGATTTGAATACCTTAAAGTCTTCGGACCTAACGATACTTCGTTTCTATTGATAACGCTTCTAACTTATATCCGTAAAATACGATCTCATTTCTCACCTGAAAGCATGATTATGTTCATTATTTGTGATCTGTGTAAAGGACAACAAGAAGGTCAAACAGTTAGACGTTCTGATGTGAACAAGACTGTGGAATTTCATTCTCACATCCCTGGCCGATAATTTAACTACGGTATTTAGCTAATTAGTTTGTGTAGTGATATATTAATGTATGATATTCTGTTAGCAAGACAAGTACATTATTAACATTATTAACATAAATAAATTATCTACAAGTATCAAGGTAGCGAAGGACGAATTGCTGAGCTCTGAGACTAGGATTTGGAGCACCGTCAATAATGAACCAAAACGAGGGTAACTAACATTGAATCTAATACAAGAATTACAACCTAACTGTAAAGACAAGTGTATTATTTTGCAATATACGTAAAGGCAAATTCGTAATAACTGACGAGGGGAAACCGCCGAGTGTAAGAGTCAGATTTACCAGAAACTTCGCCGTTCTGTTGATTGTAAAATTACAAATGGATTTACAATAATCCTTATTAAATCTTCAGGGAGACGCGGTGCATTCCCTTGGATGATACCGATCGCATAGAAATTTCGCACACCACGAGCACCGCACGAAGACAGGTTTGCCACAGTTACAGTTCTAGGTGGGAATGACACTCGGGAGAGAAACGTCGTTAACATTACTGAAGATTCCATTTGCTGCAGATATGTTTGCGACAAGCTGTGCAGAACGGACCACTTTTCCAAACACTAGCGCTTGCAATCGATTGTGAATCAATGCGTGGATTCTTATTGCGTCACGTCTAGTCGTGATACCCGTTTGCTGTGTATTGATCGTAAAACAATTGGTGTTATAAAATTAATAGACGATAAAGAACAACGATATTTCAAAATGCATTGAACAAAACCATTCTTGTAATAATAGTCAATTAACAAAAGTAAATAAATGAAACAAAAAGCACGGGTCAGTTTGATTTGAAAAGGATGCGCAAAGGTGTCAATTCAGTGCACCACCGCGTCAGTTATACCTTCTAGTGTAGTTCATTGCCTCTCTTATATGGCGAGGCTCAGGTTATGAAGCCTGGTATTATGTCAAACCATATTATACAACACCACTTATACAATCCTGTACATAAAATCATTAGTTACACATATTTTTAAAAATCACTAAAAGTAATTTACTTAACCAGTATAATTTTGTATCCCTATTTATAATTAAGATCTAAATATTACTTTTTTACGTTAGTAAGATCTACGTTTTACAGATTTGAGTACCACATTAAACATTTCCTTTTAAATAGCCTCGGATTGCCTATGCCTCTAATATCAAGTGAGACTGAGTTCCAGGGACGCATGGCGGGAGGTGTGAGTGAGGTGCTGTACGAGTTACTGTGATGAATGGAGTGGACAAGAGGGATCATGTGGATGATTTTGAGGGAGCTCTATCGGAAGGGGTGAGGTGTTTAAAGTCTGTTCTAAGATAAACTGGTTTGCTTGTTTGAAGAACACTATGGAGAAGGGAAACAGCGTAGTATTTACGTCGTTCAGTCAATCATAGCCAAGACAGCTGAGAGAGGAAAGGGCTAATATGAGTTTGGATTGGGATATTTAATACGAAACGAGCACAAGCATTGTATGCTCGTTATAGTCGTCATGAAAGTGTTTTGCTTATACTATTATAAACTGCATATGCGTAGTCAAATACTGCTAATATTAGACTCTGAACTAATAATTTTCTTGTGCTTCTTGGATGGAAGTCCCACATCAATTTTGCAGGATGTCATGAATAGAATACTCTTCGACAAATTTTTGTGACATGTTTTGACCAACTAAAATATCTATTGACTACTATTCCAAGGTTCTTTACATGATCGCTCATTGTTATTGGTATTCCACTTAGCGTAACACTGTGTATAGATGTGTTTTGTAGTTTAGCATGAGATTTATACGTACGTACACGCGGTAATAGGCACGTAAAGCATGCCGAAAACTCCGACTGTCATTTTCTCGGAAACGGTTGAGTGTCTACGAATTAGCCGAAACATATCTTCGCTTATTTCGACCCCTCATTCACTGAGTGAAGTTTCTGGCAAATAGGGTTGTTACACCTAGTGGGTTCCCCTCGTGAGTACTGTAGACATCTTTGGACTCAAGAGTTTATTCTTTCTTTTAAATAAATGCTGATGGTATTTTAGAGCATGAATGGGAAACGATAAAGTTGCAGATTCTTGTAATGTGTTCAATGTTTGGTTAATAATCCTTCTCAAAACCGATCAAACATTTTTGCAGACTATTGTAAACATTAAAAGTGAATGTGTGTTTTCAGGAAGGATTAAAGTGTAAAGGCATACTAAGCAGTAATGCACGGTCAATCATTCTGAATTTAGTTCACTTACGATAGCGTCAAATAACTACAGGATGTAGGAAAAATATCACCCAATAACCAGTGGTGGTGCTACAGATGGTCAGAACAATTAAAATTGCTGTTTAACCGACCGTCTAATTCGCTGTCTTCATTTGGAGTCAAGTATGAAAGTAAAATAATGTAGTTTTGTATTTTTTATTTATCGGTAGGAGTCCAAGTGGACGTTACGCTCGGTATCACTTCGAATTTTATACAGTACAAACACACTGTATACACAAAAATGAATGACCAAACCGAACAACATTTTAGTTACACCGGGACTATTGGTGACCTGGTTGAGGAAAAGGAATGTCTTCTCCCATTCTTTCCCAGTCCCTTTGTTTTGAGGATTAACTGCTACGTATTTCTTGCGACCGATTTGACTCGTAGGGCGTAGGTATAATGAATATATAAACTGGGTGTTATTTTTACAATTTGTATTTGGGTGTAATTTTATTATATTAAACAACAAGATTTTCTGGCTTGTAGCCTATATTCTATCAAGAGAAGGAGGAGTATTTTAATTTTAGTCATTTTTGCGTGGCTGATTGGTTCATAAAAAGTTGAAAAATTACATTTCAGGAGCATTTTCCAAATCGCAGTTGTTCACATTGTGATACGGCGAACGATGTTACTACAAAGTTATCACTTCACCTTTTGGAGCCCAACAAAATTTACGTGTACGTGTACAATACTAAGATTTTCGATGAAACACAGAGGGAAGTCACGAATTACTTCGCATCTATTCGGCAGGGAACTTTACTAAACCTTTTTGTAAACAAATGCAAGAGAGCCGAACTCTGTCTTCACGGAGAAGAGCAAATCATCATCTACTGTAACTGTGGTGAATTATAACGGGTTTTACTTTATTATTTGCCGGGCTGAGTGGCTCAGACGGTTGAAGCACTGGCCTTCTCACCCCAACATGGCAGGTGCGAAACTGGCTGAGACCGGTGGTACCGGGTGAGTTGGCCGTACGGTTAGGAGCGCGCAGCTGTGAGCTCGCATCCGGGAGAGTCAGCAGCCCTGAAGGTGGTTTTCCGTAGTTTCCCATTTTCACACCAGGCAAATGCTAGGGCTGTACCTTAATTAAGGCCACAGCCGCTTCCTTCCAACTTCTAGGCCTTTCCTCTCCCATCGTCGCCGTAAGACCTATCTGTCTTGGCAGGTTCGATCCTGGCTCAGTCCGGTGGTATTTTAAGGTGCTCAAATACGACAGCCTCGTGTCGGTAGATTTACTGGCACGTAAAAGAACTCCTGCGGGACTAAATTCCGGCACCTCGGCGTCTCCGAAGGCCGTAAAAGTAGTTACTGGGACGTAAAGCAAATAACGTTATTATTATTAGACCTATCTGTGTCGGTGCGACGTAAAACAAATAACAAAACAGCAAAAAGAGACCGGTGGTATTTGAAGGTGCTTATATACGTCAGCCTCGTGTCTGTAGATTTACTGGCACGTTAATGAACTCCTGTGGGATTAAATTCCGGTACCTTGGCGTCTCCTAAAACCGTAAAAATGCAGTAAGTGGGTCGTAAAACAAAGAATATTATTATTAGTTGATTATTTCACGTTTCATATTTTTTTAATTTTTATTATACTTAATTGTGTATTTTAGTTGTTATTTCAAGCATGGGTTGTGATTGTCGTCATTATTGTCATTCAGAGAGTATACGAGGTAGTTACGGCGCAGTACGTTTCGAAGCGGGAAGCAATGCGTTGCTGGCTTATACAGTAGCTGCTTGACGAGCGGGGTGCTACTATCAATTCACCGCAAAGGGACTTCCCTTACACACTGTACTGTACGGCATTCGGTACAAAGGGCCCCAGGTTCTATTCTCAGCCGAATCGGGGATTTCAATCGTAAATAGCAGGCTTCATAGCCTGAGCCTCGCCATATAAGAGAGACAATGAACTACACTAGAAGGTATAACCTACGCGGTGATGCATTGACTTAACACCTTTGCACATCCTTTTCAAATCCCAATGATCCGTGCTTCTTGTTTCATTTATTTACTTTTGTTAATTGACTATTATTACAAGAATATGAATGAGTTGCTGTACGAGTTATTGTGATGAATGGAGTGGACAAGAGGGATCGTGTGGATGATTTTGAGGGAGCTCCATCGGAAGGGGTGAGGTATTTAAAGTCTCTTCTAAGATAAACTGGTTTGCTTGTGTGAAGAACACTATGGAGAAGGGAAACAGCGTAGTATTTACGTCGTTCAGTCAATCACAGCCAAGACAGCTGAGAGAGGAAAGGGCTAATATAAGTTTGGATTGGGATATTTAATACGAAACGAGCACAAGCATTGTATGCTCGTTATATTCGACATGAAAGTGTTTTGCTTATACTAATATAAACTACATCTTCTTCTTCTTCTTTTCTAGCCTATTTCAATCCACTGCTGGATATAGGCCTCTTCCATATGTTTCCATCGTCTTCGGTCTTGAGCCACTTGGAACCAGCGTGTTCCAGCCAACAGCTTTACGTCGTCGAGCCATCTCTTCTGGGGGTCTTCCAATGCCTCTCTTGTATCCCCATGGTCTCCAGTGAACAATCCTAGAGGTCCACCTGTTGTAGTCTTGTCGAACTACATATGCGTAGTCAAATACTGGTAATATTAGACTCAGAACCAATAATTTTCTTGTGCTTCTTGGAAGGAAGTCCCACATCCATTTTGCAGGATGTCATGAATAGAATACTCTTCGACAATTTTTTGTGACAAGTTGTGACCAAGTAAAATATCTATCGACTACTACTACAAGGTTCTTTACATGATCGCTAATTGTTATTGGTATTCCACTGAGCGTAACACTGGGTATAGATGTGTTTTGTTTTGTAGTTTAGCATGAGATTTATACGCACCTACACGCGCTAATAGGCACATAAAGCATGCCGAAAACTCCGACTGTCATTTTCTCGGAAACGGTTGAGTGTCTACGAATAAGCCGAAACATATCTTCGCTTATTTCGACCCCTCATTCACTGAGTGAAGTTTCTGGCAAATAGGCTTGTTACAACTGGTGGGTTCCCCTCGTGAGTATTGTAGACATCTTTGGACTCAAGAGTTTACTCTTTCTTTTAAATAAATGCGGATGGTATTTTAGAGCATGAATGGGAAACGATAAAGTTACAGATTCTTGTAATGTGTTCAATGTTTGGTTAATAATCCTTCTCAAAACCGATCAAACATTTTTGCAGAATATTGGAAACATTCAAGGTGAATGTGTGTTTTCAGGAAGGATTAAAGGCATACTAAGTAGTAATGCACGGTCAATCATTCTGAAGTTAGTTCACTTACCATAGCGTCAACTAACTCTGACTTATGATTTAAAATACAGAATACAGGATGTAGGGAAAAATATCTCCCAATAACCAGTGGTGGTGCTACAGATGGTCAGAACAATTAAAATTGCTGTTTAACCGACCGTCTAATTCGCTGTCTTCATTTGGAGTCAACAACGAAAGTAAAATAATGTAGTTTTGTATTGGACGTTAGGCTCGGTATCACTTCACAAACACACTGTATACACAAAAATAAATTACCAAACTGAACAACATTTTAGTTACACCGGGACGATTGGTGACCTGGTTGAGGAAAAGAAATTTATTTTCCCATTCTTTCCCAGTCCCTTGGTTTTGGGAATTAACTGCTACTTATTTCCTACGACCAATTGGACTCGTAGGGCGCAGGTATAATTAATATATAAACTGGGTGTTATTTTTACAATTTGTATTTGGGTGTAATTTTATTATATCAAACAACAAGATTTTCTGGCTTGTAGCCTATATTCTATCAAGAGAAGGAGGAGTGTTTTCATTTTAGTCATTCTTGCGTGACTGATTGGTTCATAAAAAGTTGAAAAATTACATTTCAGGGGCATTTTGCAAATCACAGTTGTTCACATTGTTATACGGCGAACGATGTCATTACAAAGTTATCACTTCACCTTTTGGAGTCCAACGAAATTTACGTGTACGTGTACAATACTAAGATTTTCGATGAACCACAGAGGGAAGTCACGAATTACTTCGCATCTATAGCCAGGGAACTTTACTAAACCTTTTTGTAAACAAATGCAAGAGAGCCGAACTCTGTCTTCACGGAGAAGAGCAAATCATCATCTAGTGTAACTGTGGTGAATTATAACGGGTTTTAGTTTATTATTTGCCGGGCTGAGTGGCTCAGACGGTTGAAGCACTGGCCTTCTCACCCCAACATGGCAGGTGCGAAACTGGCTGAGACCGGTGGTACTGGGTGAGTTGGCCGTGTGGTTAGGAGCGCGCAGCTGTGAGCTCGCATCCGGGAGAGTCAGCAGCCCTGAAGGTGGTTTTCCGTAGTTTCCCTTTTTCACACCAGGCAAATGCTGGGGCTGTACCTTAATTAAGGCCACGGCCGCTTCCTTCCAACTTCTAGGCTTTTCCTCTCCCATCGTCGCCATAAGACCTATCTGTCTTGGCAGGTTCGATCCTGGCTCAGTCCGGTGGTATTTTAAGGTGCTCAAATACGACAGTCTCGTGTCGGTAGATTTACTGGTACGTAAAAGAACTCCTGCTGCACTAAATTCCGGCACCTTGGTGTCTCCGAAGACCGTAAAAGTAGTTACTGGGACGTAAAGCAAATAACATTACTATTATTAGACCTATCTGTGTCGGTGCGACGTAAAACAAATAGCAAAACAGCAAAAAGAGACCGGTGGTATTTGAAGGTGCTTAAATACGTCAGCCTCGTGTCGGTAGATTTACTGGCACGTTAAAGTATCCTGTGGGATTAAATTCCGGCACCTTGGTGTCTCCTAAAACCGTAAAAATGCAGTCAGTGTGTCGTAAAACATATAATATTATTATTCGTTGATTATTTCGCGTTTCATATTTTTTAAATTTTCATTATACTTAATTGTGTATTTTAGTTGTTATTTCAAGCATGGGTTGTGATTGTCGTCATTATTGTCATTCAGGGAGTACACGAGGTAGTTACGGCGGAGTACGTTTCGAAGCGGGAATTAATGCGTTGTAGTGTTGGCTACTGAATGCATGATTCGAAGCAGTGTATCGATTCATTCAAGTGTCCGAGTGAATCGATTCACAGGAACGGCGAGCTCACGGCACACGATTCAGCTTACTCCCAGCGGACAGTGCTGAGTGGCACACTCACTGGACGTTGACGGGAAGCCGAGCTTCCGCTGCAGCGAGACAGTGAATCATGGCACATCGAAAGAATCGTGAACGAGCGCGACTCAGTGGGACACATGATATATACGGCTCCTTATCGGCTCACTGGACACGCGGAGAGCCGAGCTTCCGCTGCAGCGAGACGTACAGTGAGCCATGACACACCGAAAAAATCGTGAACGAGCACGGCTCAGTGAGACACAAGATACACACGGCTCCTTATCGGCTCACTGCAGCAACACATACAGTGAGCCATGCTACACTGAAAGAATCGTATGCTATAATGGACTCTCGTGCTCAGCTCATTTGAAAATAATACGCATTTGCATTCACTGTCCTCTTCTTACAGGGAGGTTTAAATAATAGATGGATTTATTTGCAGTGTTAAAAAGGTAGTCACAACATAATTCTGAAGTAGCTAGTAAGTAGGTAGGCTATTAGGTTATACTATTTATTAGTTTAATGAATCTTAGTATTATAACTTAGTTGACATTTGACAATTAAACTCGACTCTAGCCTGCCCTATGACTATGATTCATGCTCATGACCACTCAGAAGTACCTGTTTTATATTGGGAAGAACGTCTCAGTATTCTCTCAGTTCATATGTCACATCGTTGCACAATACTTCAATCATATGTGGACAGACGCAATAACAGTATGTTGAATCAGAAAACCAGCGGTCTACTGTACATGTCGGGTAGCCTATACAAAATATGACGATTAAAAAAAATCCTCAGCTGATAGAAAAATACATATTTTCAAAAATGACTGAGCAAGTTGTCGTGCGGTTAATATCGCGTGGCTATGCGCTTGCATTCGGGGGATGGTGGGTTCGAATCCCACCGTCGGCAGCCGTTAAGATGGTTTTCCGTAGTTTCCCCATTTTCACACCAGGAAATGCTGGGACTGTACCTTAATTCAGGCCATGGCTGCTACCTTCCTAATCCTAACCTTTACCACCCTGCGTCGCCGGAAACCTTCGATGTATTAGAGTAACTAGCATTTTTTCTAAGAAAGGAGTTCATAGTATGAAGACCAGATGGCAGCTGCGAGCACTGAATGTTGTTGCTGCTGTCTTACCAGCACATACTACACAGATGCAGTTGGAGCGGTGACCAATGAGCCGTGAATCGGATCACTGTATCGATTCAGTAACGTGAACGGAATCAAATTAATTGATTCATTAAAATGAATCGAATGTCCCATCGCTAATGCGTTGCTGGCTTATACAGTAGCTGCTTGACGAGCGGGGTGCTGCTATCAATTCACTGCAAAGGGACTTCCCTTACACACTTTACTATACGGCATTCGATACAAAGGGCCCCAGGTTCTATTCTCAGCCGAATCGGGGATTTCAATCGTAAATGGTTAATTCTCTTGGCTCGGCGAATGGGTATATTGTGTTTTTTCCAGCCTTCCTGCAACGGAACTTAATGTTTCTTGTCCACTGCACCTCAAAAATGTGGTTTTTATTCGAGGCAGTTGTGCCGCAGACCTCGTCTGAAACGGCATTACGTCAGTTTTCCCCTTTGAATCAGGATCAAATTTTGAGCTATAGGGGTAATTAGTAAACTCGCGTCTTCCAGCCTTCTACACCACACACAACACTATCCTCCACCAAAGTAACACGCAATTTCGCATACACGGCAGATGCTGCCCACCATCAACGGAGGGGTCTACCTTACAAGGGCTGAAGCAGGTTAGCAATAGCCGCATGAACGTCATGTTATTATTATTATTATTATTATTATTATTATTATTATTATTATTATTATTATTATTATTATTATTATTATTATTATTATTATTTTATTATTATGTAATCAGTTTAACGTCCAGGGTTAGTTCTTCCCTCGGACTCAGCAAGGGGTCCCACCTCTTCAACCTCAATTGCAGTGTCCTGGATAAGATGTGTTTGGTCTGGGATACAAATGGGCAGGAGGACAAGTACCCGCTCAGATGGCCTCGTGCTTTTTTCGTAACAGGGCCCTCCTGGGGGATAGGAAAGGAAGAAGAAAGGAAGCAGTCCTGGCCTTAAGTTAGGTAACATCCTGGCATTTGTCTGGAGAAGAAGTAGGAAACCATGGAAAGCCATTTCGAGGTTGGTTAAAGCGGGAATCGAACTCCCCTCTAGTCAGTTGACTTTCTGAGGCTGAGTGGACCCCGTTCCATTTCTCGTACCACTTCCCAAATTTCGTGGCAGAGCCCGGAATCGAACCCGGGCTAGGGACGGGTGACGCCTAATCACACCAAGCGCTACACCACAGAGGCGGACATTAATATAATTAACTTTGTAGTGGGATGTCCTTTGTTCCTTTTAAGATATCTGGTTGTATTCGAGCAAAAGACTAGATTTCCGGGTTGTTTTACGGATCTGAATGTTTCATGACCACTGGACCCCAAAAAGGTGCTTTTTTTACGAGACAGTTGTGCCGCAGTCCTCGTCTGAATCGGCATTATATCAGTTTGCCCCTTTGAATCAGGATGAAATTTTGAGCTGTAGGGGTGATTAGTACACACGCGTCTTCCAGCCTGGGGTGGTGCAGCTCTTTTCAGGCACACACTCAATGAAGGTGAGCTGAATATACCGTTTTGACCACATGCCAGACCTTCCGTTATTCTTATATTCCTGGAAGTGCGCTAAATCGAACCCGGGCCACCACGGACGACAGCTCAGTTATGCTACGGAGGCAGACTCTTATGTGGTTGATTCCTTTCTGATTATACGAGCTCGATAGCTGCAGTCGCTTAAGTGCGGCCAGTATCCAGTAATCGGGAGATAGTGGTTTCGAGCCCCACTGTCGGCAGCCCTGAAGATGGTTTTCCATGGTTTCTCATTTTCATACCAGGCAAATGCTGGGGCTGTACCTTAATTAAGGCCACGGCCGCTTCCTTCCACTTCCTAGGCCTTTCCTTTCCCATCGTCGTCATACAGTAAGACATATCTGTGTCGGTGCGACGTAAAGCAAATAGCAAAAAGAAAAACCTTTCTGATTGTCTTGACTCCCTTTAGGACAATCTGTTGTTAATGGACTTCCTTTATCGTGCACATCGTATAATAAAATAGACTGTTACTTAGAAGTTACTCGCTATGAACATCATATACTGTTTAATTGAACATAGCACCCGTTTGTACTAGTGAGTTACATGTAGTATCAGCCTAACACATGACGTGACAATAAACCATTATTTACCCTCCAGCTAATGTGGCTGCTTATGGGGATGCACTCAGGCTTAAATTTGACTTGATATTCCTCGGAGTGATGTCACTATGTAATGACCACCTCAGACTATTTCATTATAGCAACGCGAAGTACATACACTTATATTCATGAAAACCAGAACACCTTGAAAGACTAGAGATAGTAAGTTCATATTCACGGGACATATGTATTAGTACGTTCTGAAGAAATAAATAGCATTTGAACCATGTCGGCCCTCAGTTTCGAGGTCCACGCCAGTATCTCAGCGCACCACCACCGCCCCGTAAAATGTGCCTGTGGTTTTCGTTGTCGCTATGAACCGAAGGTAATGGATCAGCGTGACTTGAGAAGACGTGCACAATGCCTCGCACACGTACGCGAGAACCGTAACGTCAAATGATTGAGTTTGAAAGAGGGCGCATTATTGACATGAGAGATCGTGATGCATCCATCCGGGAAATTGCTGCTCGTGTGGGACCAAGTGTGTCGGTAGTGCAACGGGTGTGTACAGAATGGTTCACAGAAGGCCGTATAACACGACCACCAAGACCACCCTCCCGAGAAGATCGACACCTCATCCGAATGGCATTGCAGGACAGATCTGCTTCCTCCTCGGCTCTGGCGCAACAGTGGAACAGTGTAACACATCTTATAATATCAAGAGTGACAGTCTGTCGTCCACTTCTCCGCCACCTTTGACTAATGTGTATAAACAAGCTAGACTGCAATGGTAATTGGAACGACGTCACTGGGGACGGGAATGGCAGCAGATAGTATTTTAGGACGAATCCGGGTTATGTTTGTTTGAAAATGATGGCCGCATTTTGGTTCGCCGCAGACAGGGGGGGAGGCACATTGAGTGCATTTGCACAAGACATTCAGCGCCAACTCAAGGCCTATGGTGTGGGGTACTATTGGCTACAACAACAAATCACAGTTGGTGCGTGTCCATGGCACTGTGACCAGTTTGACCTACGTGAATGACATCCTACGACCCATAGCCATACCCTTACTGCACGACAACCCAGACGCCATATTTCAGCAGGACAATGCGCGACCACATGTTGCTGCACGAACACGTGCCTTCTCGTTGTCACAGGATGTCAGACTGGTGCCGTGGCCCATACCGAATTGGTATGATCAGACTTTAAAAATAAGAATGAATATCAATTAATCAAGCGGTAGTTTTTGTTAACAGTGTTGTTCTATAGTTGGCTTATTTCCCTGCCGGTAAATTAGGTCATTCATCATATATTCGAACATGCACGGTTTTATAATTACGAGTGGGAAAGGGTGTTAGTATACTTCCAATGCGATCTCCGACTTGAGAATGCGAATAACTTATGATAAACAGACCTACTAACATTACCTTGGAATTAAATCAGAAATATCGAAGATTACTTTTAGAATTAAAGCCCGTAAGCCTCCAAGGCTAAATCCTAATCATTTTGAGATAATCGAGTTAGTGAACAGCAATAGCTCTCACATAGAAGATTACTAAGTGTTATACATTTTACCTAGTTTAAACTTTACACTTTCAGCACAAACATAAAGGATTAAGGCTAGCTCGTAATGAAATACATGTAATTACAAACCTATTACGCGCTTATAGTTCTCGAGATTAGCTCACTTCTTCGAATTATCGTACCTTCGATTGGTCTCCGACATTATAAACGCCATGGGACGATACCTCGACATACTACAGTAGGTATGAAACAACTATCGAGATCGTCAATTACTTCACGTTCTACTACGAAAATGTTCAAAAAGTAAGGTGCGAGTTGCTAAATTCGAAGGACCCTCCTTCGAAAACTCATTAGTTCACATGATTTCAATCCGTCCTTTGTTTAGTAAGTTAGCTTTGTCAAAATCGGCCACTGGTGGCTCTCGCCCTTGTCTTGCCACAATTCTGTGCTAATAGCTATTCGTATCACGAGACCGAAGGTCGCTACTCTCGACACGTCAAATTTAGAACGGCTGTGAGTAGAAGTTAGCACTATGTATTTCGGTTTCAAATAGGGAATAAGATTTGCTTTCTATTATTGCTGTAATTATATTAATAATTTGTATAAAGCGTATATAATTGTGTTGCATAGGTTTTGAGTTATTATTATTATTAATATTATTATGTCTTCCTTTCTTAATCCTTTTACCCTCCAGGGTTGGTTTTTCCCTCGGACTCAGCGAGGGATCCCACCTCTGCCGCCTCATGGGCAGTCACCTGGAGCGTGAGAATTTGGATCAAGTGATACGACTGGGGAGGAGGACCAGTAACTCGCCCAGGCGGCCTCACCTGCTATGCGAAACAGGGGCCTTGTGGAGGGAAGGGAAGATTGCAAGGTATAGGCAAGGGAGAAGGAAGGAAGCAGCCGTGGCCTTAAGTTAGGCATCATCCCGGCATTTGCCAGGAAGAGAAGTGGGAAACCACGGAAAACCATTTCGAGGATGGCTGCGGTGGGAATCGAAATGCCCCTTTATACAGTTGACGTCCCGAAGCTGAGTGGACCCGTTCCAGCCCTCGTGCCACTTTTCAAATTTTGTGGCAGAGCCTGGAATCAATAATATTGCTATTTGCTTTCCGTCCCAATAACGAGTTATACGGTTTTCGGAGACGCCGAGTTGCTGGAATTTAGTCCCGAAGGATTTCTTGTGCGTGTTAGTAAATCTACTGACACGAGTCTGGCGTATTTGAGCACCTTCAACTACCACCGGACTGAGCTAGGATCTAACCTGCCAGTTGGGGTCAGAAGGCCAGTTCCTCAACCGTCTGAGCCACTCAGCCCGGCGAGCAAGGAATCTAACCCGGGCCTCTGGGGACGGCCGCTAATCACACTAACCACTACACAACAGAGGCGGTCATTATTATTATTATTATTATTATTATTATTATTATTATTATTATTATTATTATTATTATTATTAGAACAATTAGGTGTGATTGCAGGTGTTTGCTTATTGCAATACGCGATAAAACCAAAGTGGTAATAATGCAGCAGTTGGCATAATCGGTTTTGTAGACCAAAGGTATCGGCGAAATATCACTGTAATATTTGTCCCAAATGGAATATAATAATTCATTTTACTCAAATAAATTGTAAAATCTGCTGTAAATTAAGAAATAGTACATACGTACTTTACTACCTTACAACCATTTTTTCTGCTACGTCGCAGCGCTTCCGTGTGTGATTTGTTTGTCTAACACTTTCGTGTGTGATGTGTTTGCTTACTGATGTTGTTTCAATTAATCAGGTGTCGTTTTCTTCGTGGTGCTCATTCCGCTGCTCGTGCCGTCTTTTGTTTCTTTCTTGAGGTCCAGGGCTTGCACCGACGAATGGGAGTACTGTCCGTGAATTGTCATTATCTTTGTCCATATGACTAGCGCGGGCAGTACAAATAGCAAAATAGCATGATCCCTGGACCAATAAATAGGGCCTATATTACTTGTTTGTTGAAAGGAAAATAGCATGATGTCTGGATCAATAAACATATCATTTCATGAATGAGTTAGGGCGCAATGCGAATGATCAACATGAAGAAAACGACACCTAATTGATTCAAACAACTTCAGTAGCAAAGACGTCACACACAAAGGTGTTAGACAAACAAAACCAATACGGAAGCGCTGCGACGTAGCAGAAAAATAAGCCACCGAGCTCGATAGCTGCAGTCGCTTAAGTGCGGCCAGTATCCAGTATTCGGGAGATAGTAGGTTCGAACCCCACTGTCGGCAGCCCTGAGAATGGTTTTCCATGGTTTCCCATTTTCACACCAGGCAAATGCCTTCCTTCCCACTCCTAGCCCTTTCCTATCCCAACGTCGACATAAGACGTATCTATGTCGGTGCGACGTAAAGCAACTAGCAAGCAGAAAAAGTAGTTGTAAGGTAGTAAAATATGCATCCATATTGGTTGCTCATTCGCTTTGTGCCCTAACTCATTCATTAAATGATATATTTAATGGTCCAGGGATCATGCTATTTTCTTTTCAACAAACAAGTAATATATTTATTGGTCCAGGGATCATGATATTTTGCTGTTTGAATTGCCCGCGCTAGTCATACGGACAAAGATAATGACAATTCACAGACATATCACTCCCATTCGTCGGTGCAAGCCCTGGACCTCAAGAAAGAAACAATCAAACGGCACGAGCAGCGGAATACAACATAAAGAAATCCTGTCTACGGCCCATAAGTACGTATACATATTTCTCTAGATATTTCTTTAGTAACGACGGTATTTCTTAATTTACCGCGGATTTTTCACTTTATTGGTGTAAAAGCAATTATGATGTTCCATTTGGGACAAATATTACAGTGACATTTCACCGATACCTTTGGTCGACACAACAGGCATTATCTATGGATAATGGGTCAAGGTACGAGTGAGTTAAAACTCGAAACGAGACGAAGTTTTATAATACGACGAATTTTTTGCCACAACCAACAAAAAACACTATTTTTCCTTGTTTTAGGTCTATTTTTTGTGACATTCAAATGTTCATTGTTTTATTTCAAAGAAATGAATGTATTTCACAGACTTTATTTTTATATTTTGTAAAATTAAATACCGGTAGGGGTGTAGGTATAACATGCCTGCTTCTTACTCAGAGGAACTAGCCTCAAATTTCGGCCATATCAGGGATTTTTACGTAGACCTGAGGGCTGGTTAGATTACAATTAAGGAGCTATCTGACGGCGAAATTGCGACCCCAGTCTAGGAAGCAAAGAGTAAGAGCCGAGAGGTTTCGTCGTGCTTACCGCTCGACACCTCATAATCTGCAGGCCATCCATCTATGTAAAACATTTAAGTAAACATATCCTGAAAGTGTCTCTGTTTTAGGTTGATCAGAAGCTAAGAAAATGTTCCCTGAATGCAAATGTTATGTAGATCTGCAGTTTCTTCAAAACTGTATTGGTCATAATATATTAAAAAACGGTGATGAAAAAATTCTTAGGAAAAATTGTATTTCTCCCAATAGTCCTGTTGAAAAGATATCGTTTCAGTATACATAGAATAGCTGTTCCCATACAGAGTAAAAGTTTGGGTTATGTACGTAACATGGTTCCCAAGAAAATGTTCCTATAAATTAACTATGTAAAGATAGGCGATTCCATTTTCTGTTGTGCACATTCCCAGCTGTAATGCACAACACTAGACGGCCAGTCCACGAACTTAATGATTCTACTACGTAGTACATCATTACGTCCTGTGTAGGCCTACAACGCTGCAAGTGCTAATATTTATTTTGATAATCTTTGTGTAATCGCAATAAGTAGGTACAATTCACCTCACAAAAATTGGCCGTTGCTGAAGACAACTTTCGTTCAAAAGCCTCTTGTTTGAAATAAGATAAACATACACTGACTGACAGAGCAAATGCAACACCAAGGAGGAGTGGTTCGAAAGGGATGAAAGTTGGGGAAAAAACAGAGACGGCACGGACGAATAATTGATGTTTATTTCAAACCGATATGCAGGTTACACAATGCGCACGGCATCGACTCAGTAGGATGTAGGACCACCGCGAGCGGCGATGCACGCAGAAACACGTCGAGGTACAGAGTCAATAAGAGTGCGGATGGTGTCCTGATGGATGGTTCTCCATTCTCTGTCAACCATTTGCCACAGTTGGTCGTCCGTACGAGGCTGGGGCAGAGTTTGCAAACGGCGTCCAATGAGATCCCACACGTGTTCGATTGGTAAGAGATCCGGAGAGTACGCTGGCCACGGAAGCATCTGTACACCTCGTAGAGCCTGTTGGGAGATGCGAGCAGTGTGTGGGCGGGCATTATCCTGCTGAAACAGAGCATTGGGCAGCCCATGAAGGTACGGGAGTGCCACCGGCCGCAGCACATGCTGCACGTAGCGGTGGGCATTTAACGTGCCTTGAATACGCACTAGAGGTGACGTGGAATCATACGCAATAGCGCCCCAAACCATGATGCCGCGTTGTCTAGCGGTAGGGCGCTCCACAGTTACTGCCGGATTTGACCTTTCTCCACGCCGACGCCACACTCGTCTGCGCTGACTATCACTGACAGAACAGAAGCGTGACTCATCGGAGAACACGACGTTCCGCCATTCCCTCATCCAAGTGGCTCTAGCCCGGCACCATGCCAGGCGTGCACGTCTATGCTGTGGAGTCAATGGTAGTCTTCTGAGCGGATGCCGGGAGTGCAGGCCTCCTTCCACCAATCGACGGGAAATTGTTCTGGTCGATACTGGAACAGCCAGGGTGTCTTGTACATGCTGAAGAATGGCGGTTGACGTGGCGTGCGGGGCTGCCACCGCTTGGCGGCGGATGCGCCAATCCTCGCGTGCTGACGTCACTCGGGCTGCGCCTGGACCCCTCGCACGTGCCACATGTCCCTGCGCCAACCATCTTCGCCACAGGCGCTGCACCGTGGACACATCCCTATGGGTATCGGCTGCGATTTGACGAAGCGACCAACCTGCCCTTCTCAGCCCGATCACCATACCCCTCGTAAAGTCGTCTGTCTGCTGGAAATGCCTCCGTTGACGGCGGCCTGGCATTCTTAGCTATACACGTGTCCTGTGGCACACGACAACACGTTTTACAATGACTGTCGGCTGAGAAATCACGGTACGAAGTGGGCCATTCGCCAACGCCGTGTCCCATTTATCGTTCGCTACGTGCGCAGCACAGCGGCGCATTTCACATCATGAGCATACCTCAGTGACGTCAGTCTACCCTGCAATTGGCATAAAGTTCTGACCACTCCTTCTTGGTGTTGCATTCGCTCTGTCAGTCAGTGTATTTTGTAGGTGGTAGTATTCTAAGTATCATCTCTTCGCCCACCGGATATCTAGAGTTTAAAATATCCTCGCGTTTCGAGAATGTATAAAGTTAAATATGTATTATGTCGTTGAGTGTAGTTGTGTTCTGTGTAGACCTACAAGTGCAAATAATAAAAAAAAAATGCCAAAGAAGAGCGTTTCGCTTTCTGATAGGACTTTAGAAGGTAATGATTGTTCATATCTGGTAACGTGCTAATCTGCAAACATTGTGAATGTCGTATAGATTATGAGTGAGAAGACACGTTGCATAAACATTCCTTGGCTGAAGGGGACCCGGTGGGGTCAAATTTGCAGAAAATGTGTTTTTTACTTTTTCATTGAATAAAAATCTAGATACTTTTTTCTTTAATTTGAGCTATCATTCATGGTCATATCTTTATTATAAGTACTTTAAATTGTGTTTCCAAAACAACACTGTTCGGGCGCGGTAACTTCATCTTCCGGGAGATTTCCTTGTTGATAACGACAATACACGTTTCCATGGCTTCCTCCTCATATTCCCACCCAATGGTGGTAAATGTGTGTAGATGTAACACAACGGATATTTTTTACATTGGCTAGCCTGTTCAGAGGTAAGTGACGGATGAAGAACAGGAAATTAATATTCCGTGAAGTAATAGAGCTTTAATTTGCATGTGATTGTTTGCAGCATTTCCTGTAGTTATATACGTTGTTTGAAGACAATTTATTGTTGTGTTGAAATGCCGCGATTGAGCAATAGGGTTTTTAAAAAAAGGAAAAATGTTGGAAAACCATGTGTAAAAGTTATAGTTGTCAGTAACAGAAATGTTGGCAGTAGTAGTGTAGGCCTAAGTGATGTAAATGTTGTGGACTCCACTGAAAAATTTCACATACCCCTACTTGCTCAACAGCTAAAAAACTGTCTAATTCTGAAGATAAGTTTCAGTCATTATTAGAGAACTCTGATCAAGACGACGTAAGGGAAATTATAAACGTTCGTTTATTGCGTGACATATTGGAAAACAGTGTTTTATGTAAACAATGTGAACGTATGGGTATTTCTATCAGAGTGGAACAGCACTATGGCCTGGCATGTGAACTACAATTATTCTGTATGTACTGTAGTTATAGGGTGAACGTTTGGAACTCAAAGTATGTAACTATTCAAGAAAATGGAAAGTCAAAACTTGATGATGTCAATGTTAGGTTAGTGTACATTCCCCGTTCTATAGGCTGGTGTTTAACTGCAGGGAATATGTTATGCGGTATAATGAACTTGCCCAGTCCCCCAACTAGGTTTGGAAAATATAATTTTCATATAAGATCATGTGTAGAAGATGTTGCTCACGCAAATATGAGAAATGCAGTTGAAGAAGCTGTGGAAGAAAGTGAAAATAGTGAACGAAGGGAACTAACAGTGGCTCTTGATGGCTCCTGGCAAAGGAGGGGGCATATGTCTCTGAATGGTGACATCCACAGGTGGTGATGCTAGCAAGGTAATTGATGTGCAGATGTCCTAGGAGATGCAGGAATGAACATACACAGATCTGTGAAGCCAATTATAGTTGTCCTAGTGGGGGAAAGGAGGTACATGGAGTAGAAAAGATTTTGGGAAGGTCAGTGGCGTGGTACAATGTACAATATTATATTTGGGTGCTGGTGCCTCAAAGTTATTCAAAAGAGTGCAAGATCTATAGCCGTATGGAGGTGATGTGACTATCCGGAAATTAGAGTGTATTGGACACATCCATAAACGAAGGGGTACACGACTCCGCCGGTTGAAACAGACTCTCAGCGGAAAGCAGCTAAGTGATGGGAAACCCATAGGTGGCAAAGGGAGTCTTACTGATGAGGCTGTTGACAGGCTTCAGAGATATCATGGCTGCGCTATTAGGCAAAACACAATCAGTGTAGAGCAAATGAAGAAAGGTGTGTGGGCAGTGATTTTACACACTGCCTCGATTAACGACAATCCCAGTCACACCCTGTGCCCCAAGGGACCAGGTGTAAATTTATTGCAGGTAAACCATACGATCACTAGCATAGCCTACATTATGCTGTAATGGAAGAAATAAACCCAGTGTTGAGAGATCTAGCAGAGCCACAACTTCTCGAAAAGTACCTTCAGGTATGAACCCAGAACCCCAACGAGAGGGTTAATAATTTGATTTGGACCCGGATTCCCAAGAGAATTTTTGTAGAGATCAAGACCTTGCATTTTGGAGTGTACGACGTTGTGGCTACTTATAATTAAGGTAAGATCATAAATTGTAAAACCTTATAAAAATTGGGAATTTCTCCTGGGTATCACATGATAACAAATATGAAGAAAATCGATTGGGAATGGAAAAAGAAGGCTAAAAGTGCAGAAAAGGACTTTAAAAAGTGGGAAGACGAACTAAGAGAGCTGTGAGAAGAAGACTAGAGGATGAAATGCAAAACAACCCAGATGATCCATCATATGGGGCAGGATTACACTGAAAATCTTTGAAGGTCTGATTCTGCAAGTTCCCTTTTTTCTGGATAAAAGGAACATTTTCTCAAAAACTATTTAGTATACAATCATTAAACTTTCAGGTGTTACATAAACCCATAATATACATACATTAACACGATGTTTTTGGAGAGAAGTGTTTAGTACAGAAATAAGGGGCTAATACGAAATCAGCGATTTTTTCCAAAAAACGTTGCACCAAAAAATAATAAATTTGGATTAATATCCCCAATGAATAAATACCTGTGTCAAAGCATGCAAGAAGGTATAAAGAATGCATGAGACAGAAAATGAAGCCGTTATTATCAACCGTTTCCTAGACAAATGTACCTAAAGTGAGTAAATTTAACATTATAGATATGGACCCTACCGGGTCCCCTGAAAAGCAAGCGCGTCATAAAGAATGAACAATGAAGCAAGGCTGTGGATCAAAAATTATGACCATCGGAGAAGCCCTTGGCCATGCAAAAAGTTCGAATTCTTCAAATTAGAATATACAGGATAGTCGCAAATGACGTGAATCGGGTATATGAGCATTAGTTGATTGGTCACCCTGATAAATGATTGGATCATGGAAATGAAAAACGCACTAACTAAAGTAAACCAAATTTTGCAGGAGGGACGGAAAACGATTTTATGACCACGTTCCACTTAAATCATCTTGATATTATTTTAAATTGCAGTATTATCTTAATGCAAATAAGCTACTAGTATCAAAATAACGATAGTTGGGTAGGTTTTTGTTTAAAAACTAATATATATGCATGGAATTAGGTGTTCTTTGACTTCTATAGTGTCTTAACAAATTGTAAACATCACAATACCTTTTAAGCCAGTCTACTTTACTGTACATATACAGTAAATGTTTCATGTCTGTCATTCGATATACACCAAAGTTATGCACCCACATCTACCTGAGGTAGAATTCATCTCAAACGTTTGTGAAGGGAACAGGGAGATTTCGTTGGAAGTCGAAATTTATGGTTTATGTGTCTTTCCCCCCTTCTGTTGGCATGCAATAGTGTTGAAAACTACAGGTAGAATGTTTATGGAAAGCAGAAATTCGCTAACTCAATGGAACAATTTGGTTTGTAAATTCCACTAAATAATAAACAGCCTGTAGCTGACTAATTATATTCGGATTTGTACATTTTGTGCTATACATGGTCAAAAGGCTACGCTTGAAATATTTTTCCATCATAACCCCGAATATAATAAAAAAGTGGAGTTAGGTGGTTTTTGATTTCCATGATTCAATTTGAAAAACATAATTTGACTTACCACGCCGGTACCATTTAATCAGCTGCTGAAGTTAGTCATTTTGATCACTTCGTGGGTGAATTCAAATGGGCTTTGTGAGTCGGTGTTGCTAAATGAGCGCGCGTCTTGAGACCAGCTTGAGAGCACCAATCGAAGAAAAAACCTTCGTCAGGGGAGGAATTTAAATATGGGCCTCCGAGCTGACAGTATCTGGCCATACGGTGACACTGGCTGAACCCCACGGTGTGTTTGTGTTTGATGCTGATTTCTCAGGATGGCTCTCAAGCTGGTCTTACGCCACGTAGAGATTTAGCAAGACCGTCTCGCAAAGTCTGTTTGAAATCACCCGCGAAGTGATCTGACTGGCTAGCTTCAGCAGCTGGTAGCACGACAACGCCGTGAGATATCAATTCATTTATCAACTTATTTTTCAGCATGACCTAACCTGTAATATTCATATTCCGGGTTCACGTTGTTTCCCACCAGCCTGTATATATGCTACAACCGAGACATTTGTGAAATCGAATATACCAGTAGAAATACTAGATCATCCGGAAATGCGGAAAAGGATGGCAGAGTATATTCGTTGAAGTGACGACCTACAAACTGCAAATAGAATCTGCCTACATTATACTCCACTGCTTAGGGACAAGAAACGAGAAGAAATAAAGGAGCACACTCAATACAAATATATGGCCCTTTACGTGATGAAACGACATATAAGAATGGATGTTCTGTCTTCAATATCTTGTTCCGTCCTCTGGAATCAACCATGGAACAAAAAGCATACATGGCTGCGTCTCTTATTCTGGATACGGCCAATAGTTCATAGTGTTCTAATGCACTTTTAGATCTCATATATGTCTATAATGTCCGCGTCTGTGGTGTAGTGGTTAGAGTGATTAGCTGCCAAGTCCATAGGCCCGATTTCGATTCCCGGCTCTGCCACGAAATTTGAAAAGTGGTACGAGGTCTGAAACGAGGTCCACTCAGCCTTGTGAGGTCAACTAAGTAGAGGTGGGTGCGATTCCCACCTCAGCCATCCTCGAAGTGGTTTTCCGTGGATCCCCACTTCTCCTCCAGGCAAATGCCGGGATGGTACCTAACTAAAGGCCACCGCAGCTTCCCTCCGTCTTCCTTGTCCATCCCTTCCATTCTTCCCGTCGCCCTACAAGACCCCTGTTCAGCATGGCAGGCGAGGCCGCCCGGCCGAGGTATTGGTCGTCCTTCCCAGTTGTATCCCCCTACCCAAAGTCTCACACTCCGGGACACTCCCCTTGAGGCGATAAAGGTGGGATCCCTCGTTGAGTCCGAGGGAAAAAGCAACGCTGGAGGGTAAAGAGATTAAGAATGGAATAAATAAAGAAAGAGGGGAATGTATATAATATTGATAAAGAAAATATATGTATTTCACATTCGACACGCCATATAACGAAGTGCGCCTACATATTGCCTGTGTATGGTCTACCCCCTGTGGGTGGGGGCGGTAAGGTACATCCACAGAATCTTCTGCATTTCGTAAAACGCCACTTTAAAGGGGCTAAGGGCTCTGAGCTTGGAAGCTTCGGTAGACAATCATAGTCACCTAGCTGAGCCTGCCATAGCTTCCACTTACTTGTGCTAGAATCCTCACTGTCATCTTTCCTATCCAAAATAACTGGGTCAACACTTGTTCTCTTGCGAATCCGAAGGTATTAGATTTGTGAGGCAAGGGAGTCTTTCACTATCACGCCCTTCATGTCCGGCAGCATGGATGAATGGTTACTTGTTCTGGACTTTGGTCCAGATGGTCCTGGGTTTCATTCCCTGCCGAGTGGGGGATTTTAAACATAATTGGTTAACTCGTCTGACTAGGGGATGGGTGTGTGTCGAGTCTTCATAATTAGAAAGCACCTGAGATAGGGCCCTCTACTCACAGTCATGCAGTTCGCCTATAGATCATACGCCATAATAATAATAATAATAATAATAATAATAATAATAATAATAATAATAATAATATTATTATTATGTGACTGCTTGGCAGGTTCGATCCCAGATCAGTCCGGTGGTATTTGAAAGTGCTCAAATACAACAGTTTCATGTTGGTAGATTAACTGGCATGTACACGAACTCCTGCGATATAATATTACGGCATCTTGGCGTCTCCGAAAATCGTCAAAAGTAGTTAGTGGAACGTAAAAACAATAACATTATCGGACCTCTTTATTTTACTAATAATAACTATCCTAGTAGCCTATTTTATAGGAAAGCTAATATTATTATTATTATTATTATTATTATTATTATTATTATTATTATTATTATTATTATTATTATTATTATTATTATTATTACGTAATCGTGAGCCTTCCTTGCCTCTTACCGAAGCTACATTTTACGGAGAGTCTGACCCCCTTTTTTTATTCTAGTGAGTGTTAAGAGAAATGGTTGCCCAGTTGTACTTCCTCTTAAAACATTAATCGCCCGGCTGTGTGGCTGAGAAGACTGAGGCTCTCCTCTTCTGTCCCCTGCTTGGCAGGTTCGATCCCAGATCAGTCCGGTGGTATTTGAAAGTGCTCAAATACAACAGTTTCATGTTGGTAGATTAACTGGCATGTACACGAACTCCTGCGATATAATATTACGGCATCTTGGCGTCTCCGAAAATCGTCAAAAGTAGTTAGTGGAACGTAAAAACAATAACATTATCGGCCCTCTTTATTTTACTAATAATAACTATCCTAGTAGCCTATTTTATAGGAAAGCTAATATTCGATGAATTCACACACCATTACCATCTTGAAGGTCACACATTGGAGGTAATTTGAACAATTCTACGAGCCGTAACACTCATTCTTATTGCCTTCCCATCTATTAGATTCCTTTGTCCGTCTCTATGGCTAAAAATTTAGCGTTCTGGACTTTGATCACAGGGGTGCGGCACAGGTGCTGGGTGTATGTGTCATTTTCGTCATCATCATCATCATTTCATCCTCGGAGGTCGCCTATGGGCATCAAATTGGCGAGCCGAACATTTCCCCGGAAACTTCCGGCACTAAAAGCCATACGCCATTTCAATTTTTTCGACTCCTCTTACCTTCTAGATGAATCTATATTCACACTTATTACTTATTGAAGCTACGAATATACTGACTTAAAAACAATAACATTATCAACCCTCCACAGGAATATTTCTGGACCTTCAATGGACTTTCGATAATTTGTCGCACCCTTCGCTCCTTAAGAAATTGTAAAAATACGGTATGGGACATTCTTGAAAGTTGGGCAGGCTTCGTACAATATACCAAAATTAACCAATCTCTGAGCGCACCGGTAACTATCATACGGGTTGTCTGACGGGACGCAGTATTAGTTCCGTTATTGTTCATTATTTTGTTGCAATATATTGAGATTTTTTAATCACTGTCGTGTTCTTCTAAAATATCAAAAGCTTGTGTCAAAGTCATTTTAAAACTGTAGTTTACATTATATCAAAAAGAGCACATTCATCACTCTCTCAAACACATTATAATTAATTAGATTTAATTACATTCAAAGCATAATAATTAATTGAATAACTGACGTCATCTTTAGAGTTAAATTAACATGTCGAGTAGTATTAAAATTAATGTTAATTACATGTTCTAATCTCTCTTATCACACTGAGAATTTGACATCAAAATTTGAGGAAATGATATTGTAAACTAAAAATTCAGACTGATCTACCGTGAACACTAGTTCCCTCAAACACACACACACACAATTTAGGGAGTCTCTATTCCCTTTATAATTACAAATTATGACGTAATATTACTTGGCTAAAGGGTCTTCCATGCCTCGGTGTCAGATGGACTTATCATGAAAACCACATCAGTTTATTGCCATTAGTTTCTTGGTGAGATAATGGATGCGAGCACTGCGGTTGTTAGATGGATTACTGGAGATCGATTACCTCCATTACAAATTATTCTAGTCGGCTGACCAGACCCTTCTGACACATTACACTTTATACACTAGTGTAATTACATTACACCAATCTTACTTATTGGATTCATAAATATTTAATCTGATACTAATGAACTACCTGGTTCAATATTTGATCATACAGTTATGATCCTACAGTTATACTTACAGTATTCACTTTGGTATGCTCAGTGATTGTTTGTTGCACTTGCTTTACTTGAATAATATAAGGTAAATATTGTTTTAAACAGCCAACCAAGTTTTCTTCCTCGGCCTCTATTAGTTACACAGTGGGTAATCCTCCCAATTTGATTAAAGACGCTTAATTACAATTGAAGCAACAGCTATGCTCTATCTATCCTATTTCCTATCATATAAATAAAACTCCTGAAAAATGGACATCCTATCACCTTCTATTCTAATTATGAACAAAATGGAAATTTTTCACCTGAATTCACATCGTAGAAGAAAATTGTAGTAATGTAAGCATCATCCAAGAGATTAATTCAATTTTATGGACATTACTCATGTAATTATCATATTTCAGTGACCATATGATTTCACTGAAATGGATTTTTATCCAGGTCTCATCTTTGTTTATCATAGTCTCATAATAATTTATATTTGCAGTATTCAACCTTCCTTTTATTGTCAAGAGTCGAGTAGTATAAAAATTATGAAAATATTATTATTATTATTATTATTATTATTATTATTATTATTATTATTATTATTATTATTATTATTATTATTATTATTATTATTATTATTATACATTTCCATATAAGCCTGTAAAAAATTAGCACGAATTAACACTGCCTCGCCATAGAGGTTGGGATTATATGAACAAGTTAATGTTTTTCCCGTCATCTGCGACTGTGATTTACGTACGGATGTAGTGAATATCTGGTCATTTCGTCATACATTTCAGCCAGTTATATTTCTCTAATCACTGGAATCTTATTCCTATGGTCCCTCTATGTCATTCTTACACTTGTTGTTTATTCTTGTTGTCCCTTCCTTTCAGCTTTGTAATATCCTAGATTTTCTTTAATTTCTTTCTCATAATTATTCAATCACGTTGGCTCTCATTTCCGGAGCATATTCCATATTTTCATCATGTTCTATATTATGTAACTCAGTTTTCCTCCCTGGTACAGCGACATGAATTTTCCTCCTCTGGTGATTGATAACATTTTTATCATCCCTGGACGGATTTATAAGTTTCTCATTTATTTAATTTCTTCTTCTGACCATCTAACATTATCTACCAACCCGTCAGCACCTCAACAGACGAGGTTTCGTCTTACACAAACGGCCCACAAGATTTACTGTAACCATTATTAGAAAAAACCCTACTTATTTTATTACGATTAAGAATCAGTTATAAATCCCTGTGCTGAATTAACAGTATTATAACTATCACATGTTGACTTCTGATCACGAGATTCGCTCATATTAAAATATTCTGCACATAAACAATTACTTCGATTGAATAATTTTACTGTTATTACTGATCATAACGTGAATCTCGTTTATTATACGAATTCCCTTCATTTATTATTATTATTATTATTATTATTATTATTATTATTATTATTATTTAACCATCATCACAATTGTTCATTCACTTGAATCATCTGTACGGGGATAATTGATTCCACGCGGTTTACAGCCACAGTTGTATTACATGAGTTCGAATTTTCAGACTCATTATTTATTCCTTAGTACTTGTCAAAGTTTGTCCCAAATAGATTGATAAAGCTTCTCTAATTCATCATGATGTAAGGACTGGCCTCTACTTTAAATCAAAATTTTCCATGAAATTACCGTACGCGAAATACGTTTATGATCAGGGTAATCTTAGTTGTTCTTATACAACAAATGCTAAACAAGTAACACAATCACCATCATCGGATGACAACTTGATAAAGAACGTAATTAATATTTTACAATATGCACAAACCAAAAACAACATTTCGTATTTTACTTACACGTTCAATATGTTGCCGTCCCCATCGGGGGTTCCTCCAACACAGTCGGCTGGCACCCTGCAGTAATGTAGGCCATGTTTGATATGCTGGTCTTCATGGTGAATATATTAGCATATCCAATTTTCACCTGATGATACACGGTCGTAACGCACAGTTCATTCTTGAGGCACAAAACACTTTTGTATTTCCTTGAATATTACCCTTAATCTAACTTATCAACTAATATTTCAAACTCTTCTTATCTGGCGATAGTCTGTCTTTCTACACGTAGTAAATAATCCCGTGAGTTACGTGTTTTGAGTTGTATCAGCCAGTCAAATTCGTGAAAAGAATGTGAGCTCTCCCAACTAGCAAGAAATCCGTGCTCCGTTACGGCTTTAAAACGAAAGATATTATTCAAAGTTTTACATTTTGGAGAGTCCACTGTCAGCTGAGAATGTAAAATACGTCATCAGTTCGTACGTCAAAGGGTTTTAGAGTAATGATTATTTATTTTATAATCTACCACTCACTTGAACCCCGTGCGGAAGAATTTGAATGTTTTAGACCCTATCATAGTTAATATCTAGGACGTAAAAGCAACCAACCTGTGTAATTTTTATCTTGTACGTCGAACAGTAATGGTGGAATGAAAACTTTTTAAGGGGTGAATGCTCTGAAATATTTACTAACATCTAGGATATAGAAGACCACCCTTCATATAAACAGTTGTGTTCGTACCTGAAACGGTTTCGGGAGAATGGATATTGTGTTATTGAGAGTCAACTAGCATCTAAACTTCTTAGGGGAGAAATGTTTTGAAGTATACGGTATTTTACACCTAGGACGCAAAGGGAGACCCTTATCGTAAAATTGTAACTTTGTACGCCAAACGGTATTGGAGGGATAAATAATTTACTTTTACGGAGCTAACCTCATTTGAGACTTCAGCAGTGGAACGTTTATAAATATTGCCTATTTCACACATAGGATTTAAAATATATACCGCTGTTTGGAATTTTGTCTCCGTAAGATAACAATTTCGAAGGAACGAATTAATATATTTGTTTTCGGATCTAAACCCCATTAAACTCGCTGAGGGGTTAAATTTTGTTCAAACCTTCTGTTGTTTAACACCCAGGATATCATTTGACATATTAAATTCGTAATTCAAACGGTTCCATATAAACGTATATTTTTGTCATCATCCCTTATCCCCCAGTCAAAAACCCCTTAGGGGTGTATTATTTTAAGTCAGTTTCTTATTTGCACCTTTGTAGAAAGAATTCAACTCCTTTTACACCACCCTTAAGTTGATACCCTCACGCCCCCCCCCCCCCACAAAAATGCGTGTTTCTTAATTTTTTTAGGAGAATCCTAACAGCAATTTTCAACTCAGTAAAATCCTTCGTTTTTGTGATATAAGTATCCTCATACAAAGAATTTACCTCATTTTTCAATCCAGGTACCCTATCTTAATTGGATTTTCCGAAAACAAACTAGTGCGTGTTTCTTTATTTTTAAAGAAGATTCAAAATTCAAATTGAACTGTTCAGTTTTCGAGATATAGATACACTCATTTAAAATAAATTTACCCCCCTTTTCACTTCGTTAACGACGGAATTTTCGAAAATCCTCCCATAGTGAGCACCTACATTGTAATATGAATGTATTCCCAAAATTTCATTTCGTTATGTCAAGTAGTTTTGGCTCGGCAATGATCAGTCAGTCAGTCAGTCAGTCAGTCAGTCAGTCAGTCAGTCAGTCAGTCAGTCAGTCAGTCAGTCAGTCAGTCAGTCAGTCAGTCAGTCCGGACAAGTTATCTTATATACACTGACTTAGCAAATGTCATGGGATAGTCACCTAATAGCGTGTGGGGGCTCATATGGCCCTTCGAACTGCAGTGAGACGCCTTGGAAGTGAGTCGACAAATCCCTGGTAGTCCTCTGGACGCAGCTGACAAATCGTTTGCAGAGCGGCCGCCAATGCTGGTCTGTTCGTGGGTGCAGGATCCATGGCACGGAGCCTGCGTTCCAGGACATCCCAGATATGCTCGATAGGGTTCATATTGGGGCTCCTGGGTGGCCAAGGCAGTCATTGGACCTCCACTGCATGTTTCTGGAACCATTCCCGGGTGACGTGGGAGCGATGTGGCAGCGCGTTATCATCTCGAGACACCGCAGAACCGTCTGGGCGCTGGAAGGCCAAAAATGGGTGGAGATGATCTCCGAGCAGCTCAACATACCACGTACCATTCAAAGTCTCTTCAGCAACAACTAGAGGGCCCATTCCATACCAGGAAAATGCACCCCAGACCATAACAAAGACACCAGCGCCCCGGACCACACCTTCGAGCCAGGCGGGATCCATCGCTTCATGTGGTCTGCGCCATACATGGTGCCTCCTATCGGCATGGTGCAGTTGAAATCGTGATTCTTCCGACCATATCACGTTACGCCATTGTTCCAGTGTCCACCCCTGGTGACTGGTGACAAATGCGCGTTGTTGTGCCTGATGACGTTGGGTTAACAGTGGCGCCGGCTCCCATACCCCATAGAACCCATGTATCTACGGACTGTCCACTGGGAGACGTGTCTAACACAGCCTGTGTTGAATTGAGCCGTAATTTGTTGCACGGTAGCCCGTCTATCACTCTTGACAATCCGTCTTAGATGTCCTGGTCACGGTCATCGAGGGTGCCTGGATGGCTGGTCGTTCGTCTGTTGTGGACGGTGACACCCGCCCGCATTCAACCATTTACGATACACAATGACACGGTTGATCGTGTGAAGCCGAATTCCCGCACCACTTCCGATATCGCACTTCCCATCCGTCGGGCACCGACCACCATACCTCGTTCGAACGGTGTCAGCTCACGAAGACGTTCGATGTTACACCTGTCACATGCACAGCCACTGCTCACAAGGTCTCCTATACAACTGCCGCTGGCACAGGGGGCGTGTGATGCGCAGACAACACACCTGCGCATCAGTGCTCCGCTATCCCATTTGCTCAGTCAGTGTATATAGGAGCTTGACAATGCCATTCTAAAAGTTTGTAAACACCGATGTAAGTGTCCCCTTTCTTTCTAACTAGCTGTACATGTATGACGAGATTACCATGGTCTGGTCTCTCTGCATTCAGGCTGCTGGAGACACGGACGACCTTTATTTGCAACATTGTTCCTTGTCTGCTAATATTTTCCCTTGCGTACAGTTTATGTCCTGCTGTTTCTTACCGGTCTAAGTGAGCTTGCTACTACTCGATCACTTACGCATTATTTGCATATGAATTACTAAGATAGGATTAGCACAGTGTCGTGTACATCATATTAATTTCTGAATCCAATTAATAGTTCCTACATTTCCCCAATGAAGTGAGAATAATAGTGTACAAGTGTCCACTTATATCTTCCTGTGTTGATCTGTTAATAAAGGCGCCCGGAGATAAAATAAATCTGCGAGCACTTGATCGGACTGAACGAACTGCCCATACCGAAGTAACTGGAAAAGTGGATGTGGGTACTGTTCCTCCCCTTCTTTTAAAATTTCATAGAGCCAAATACCCTAGCCTAGCAAGGTGGGGGTTTAATGAAGATACCTTTCTGTATATTATTAACCTTAGCACTGAATTTGTAGGTATCCGTGGTTCAAAACATTAATGCAATCACCTGACCATATCTTGACTTTATGCACGATCGTACAGTTATAACAATTAATCGGCTTGGGTAGCACTCACAGGCATATCCTTTGGCAGTAACTCTGCCATATTTCTGGTTATACCTTCGTCACCAATATTCACTATAGCGCACATGTTCATTTCAACTGGCACAAATTATATTTAATTAAGCAGACTTCACCAAAATTAAAGCATATTTTGTTTTACTCGTACCACACGAATTCGCGTGTGACATTCTTCGATCTTCGGAGATAAACTAAATGGTTTTTGCGGGCAATTGTGGCGCCCATTAATAGAGAATTTTGATTGGTTCTGCCTTTTTAAGTTGGCTTATGCCATTTTAACTTGAGGGAGGATGGGAACTTGCTATGACTAAAGATTTCAAAATCCAAATTTCTTAATCTTGCCTTGGCATTAATTTTTCCTCTTTAGTCACCCCCGGCGTAGCAAAGGATTAGCCTCTGTATCATCGGGCAGTAAGCCCACTTATGGTTTCAACAATTTCTAGAAGGAGTGCAGGTGTTTCACCTCCTTGCATTTTGTTTGTGGCCGGTTACACACAACCTTTTCTTTTTAATATTAAGGCCAGGTAGTTTGGGCAATTACACCTCTGTGTTTTCTGTATTATTCTTAGGGTATCTGTTTCTTCGATTTTGGGTTCTATTTTGGAACAGTGATCAATGCTAGTGTGGATAAAACTGATGAAAATTTTAAAGTGAGGTCACTCATTGTAACCTAATGTAATTTCAGTGTTTTCAAAGGAAACTGATTGCATCTACGAGGCTAGACTGTGGTATATTTGAGGCTTCAAATCCTGCTCTTATTAAACTTTTGTAGCTGTCAAGAGCAATTTTGCTCTTTTGTATGTAAATCAACCAATTGGTAATTATCTCAAGCTTTGTACCTGATTTTCGGACTTCTATGTCCCTGTTATGTTAGAGCTGACGAGCGCATTAATAATCTGTTCTGTTAGCTTGTTATTCATTCATATTTTCTGCCTATCAATTTTAAACTAGGAAAAGAAAAGGAAAGAAATATCACTTCCACATTTGTTTTGTTAAGTTCTGCTCTAATTAAGCCCCTGTCCAACCATTCGACCCACTCGCTTCTTATCCCTCTTTGAACCACGGAAACCCCGTTTAAGTTCTTCTTCTTCTTCTCCTTCTTGCGTTAGGGCTTGCTAGGGACCACGTTCCAATTTCAATTATTCATCCTTTGTTGTTGTTCCTTCCTTTTCTTCCAATAATCGTTCATTTTTTCACTATGTTTCGTTTTTCTTCCTTCAGACCACTTTGTGCCGGTTTACATTGCCTCCCTCTCTTGGAATACTTCCATCTTTAAAACTTTCTTCCTGATAATTTCTCTTTAATTACTTCTTCTTCTCTGATGTTGTTTCTTTCCAAGTCTTTTATGATCTCTTGAATTCAGGTGGTTGTTGACTTTTTCTTCCAAAGGTACGTGAAGATATTTTTGGTTAGTCTGATGTCGTCCATTCTGTGAATATGTCCAAAAAATAGCAGTCTCCACTTCCGTACTGTTATAGATACGTTTTCTATGTTCTTATAAATTTCGCTATTACTTAATTTCCAAAATTCTGTAGTTTTTCAAGGGCCTAATATTTTTCTTATAATTCTTCTTTCTAGTTCTTCCAATTTTTCAAGTTTATAATTGAGTACTAAGAATTCACTGGCATATAAGCATTCTGGTTTCACAACTGTGTTGTAGTGCTTTATTTTAAGTTTTTAAAGATGTTCAATTATTATTATAAATGAGGAAAGTAGCTGCAGGTAAGGGAAAAAAATTAAAAACGTCAAAAACAACCTTTAAACTAATAATTAAAAATAAATTTATATACACATAAAGCAATAAGTCAATCAAGAGGTCAGACGGGGCCAGCCTTTCATTGAAATCGTAATATGTACATTGGGCCTTCAATGAGATAGTGATATCTCTCAGTATCCCTTACCGAAGATGGCCTACAAAATTCAGGAAGCCTTGATCAATTCATTGAACTTAGGTTTGTAAGTATTTCTGAGTTAAGCACTGCTATTGAAGAATCTAGAGAATACAAGTATTAGAATGAATCATTTGACTAATAAAAGAACTTGGTTATTGGAAAGCTCTAACCTCTAACCTTTCGCACTCCAAATGGAATCAAAACGTCATGAAGAATAATTAAACAAGGAAATATTAATAGGTAAGAGGAGGTCATTAACAAGAGCGTTTTGGATACAGAATGATGAAGCAGTAAATGAACAAATAAAGTGGAGTTTAAACGAGCCGTAACATTACACAGACCGAAATGGTAGATAATTTGTGGACGTGGCCATCAGATAACGATGCAAAATTGAACTTGTAAACAAATGAATATTAGCAACAATGAATGTAATTAAATCGTGAATGTCAGTACATCACGAAAGAACCGTGAAATATACTACTTGATTCAAAAAAGTGCTAAATATTCGACGTTAATTAGTTTGAAATTGATGAGCAGTAAAACTTATTAAAATTATCTTCTCTCCCCTGCTATACAGAACTCCTTGAATTTTACATGTAATGAATACTGATTGCACTCTTCCACAGTACAAATATCTCGGAAGTTCTTCGTCATCTAAAGATTACTATAATAACGAATTTAATTAACAATCCGCCATCTGTAAATTGTGGGTGTATTATTTTCATATTCGTGAATTCTGATGGCCATTACGTACTGATAACAGTGCTGCTGGTAAGCGAGAAGATGAATTATAAATCCTGCGTGTGTTAGCTGGCATACGACGAGAGGACGCATAACAAGAACTGGAGGGTAAGCATAATATTCCACCAAACTACATCACACAACTTGCAACCACGCTTCATCCGACTTTATTTTACATACATTTAAAGCTTACATTTCTTAAAGGATTCTAGACACATCTGTATATCTTTTCTAAAAAATCTTCTTAATGGTGAATGTGTCCTGATGACTCTAGAGGTATCCATTCGATTGGACGAAACATGTTGTTCGGTATTTAATAACACATTCTATTTCATTCTTTATGTCTTAACTGTTTGTGTTTATTGAAGAGTAGCACAACACCCTCTGTGAAATTAAGGGCTTTATATTACGGGCATTCAATAAGCTCGCTGCCGTTTCTTAGACGTCTTCTGGAAAGGTTGATAATTTTCTATGGCTCTTGATATCAAAGAAGAAATTTTCACTTGAGGAATCCTTACAAACAAGGAACTGAATCCAAATGGATGTTTCCAGACAAACGAACGTTATTTTTTTCTAATTGCTTTACGTCGCACCGACACAGATATGTCTTATGGCGACGATGGGACAGGAAAGGGCTAGGAGTGGGAAGGAAGCTGCCGTGGCCTTAATTAAGGTACAGCCCCAGCATTTGCCTGGTGTGAAAATGGGAAACCACGGAAAACCATTTTCAGGGCTGCCGACGAACGTTTTGTAAATATTTATATTTCCTAGTATATGACTACGTCCTCCCTCGCTCTCTGAGTTAGAATTGTATTTGAACTTTGTTCTGGCAAGCGCAACGTATAACGTACCTCTCTAAGTAAGACACTCACGTGCCCGGCAGCGCGTGCGCCTGTCACCCGGCGGTACCTGGTTCGATTCCCGGCCAGGTGAGGGGGTTTTTAATTGTAAATCATTAATATCCCTGGCCTGGGGTCTGAGTGTTTGTGTCGTCCTTAACGTTCCTTTCCTCACATTCAACACTTTACACTTCTGCAATTTCCAAATACGCGCAGGTTCATAACATATGGCGCCAGCAGGGGCAAAAGATCTTTCTAGGTCGACGCCCCAACCAATAGCATTAAAAAAAGAAAAGACACTCACGTTGTGGAAAAATTGTCCTTGTGCTGTACAGATGGAAATAACTAATTCTGGGATGATGGGTAACTGTCCCCTTTTGAGTACGTAAAGTATATCAGTATGATACTGGTAAGGACTTATTTTGTGGTATCAAATTTATTCGTTGGGATGCAAGCGAGAATTTTTAGTCACACGGTATCTGCGCACCCTAACCCGAAAGCAAACTTTCAGCTTTCTAAGACTTCTAATCTATGATAAATTTCTCTTAATTTTCTGCAATCTCCTATCCCCAGCACCACCACCACCACCATTACACCCCTAGGGAATTCAAGATTTCAAACTACTCAGATAGGCTTTCTTAAAAGGAAGTCAATGGGTAAAACAAATGCATATTAGCAACAATGAATGTAATTAAATCGTGAATGGAAGTACATCAGGAAAGAACCGGGAAATATCCTACTTGATTCAACAAAGTGCTAAATATTCGACGCTAATTAGTTTGAACTTGATGAGCACTAATACGTATCAAAATTATCTTCTCTCCCCTGCTATACACAGCACCTACGTGAGCTAAAGAAAGAGGATAACCGAATGATACGTAAACAATCATGGTTTTATGGGCATGAAATGAACTCTGAAACATATTACAAACAGGTCAAAATGCAATTATTCCTCCGGGATGAAATTTTTCAAAATGAATACGACATGCCTCGTATCGAATTCATTTCTGCATATCCGTTAAACTGATGTGGCAAGCGCCTGGCACAAATCTTGAGCAACTACAAGATATGACGTAAAATTAAAAACAATGAGGACACAGAAATACTCATCTGTGGACAATTCTTGCACCATGTAACGCCAGTCTTCCATTAGAAACTGTTCAATAACGGCTACTGTCGTGACGGTCATGACAGCACAGTACATTGCTGCTACGCGTCAAGGTTTCAAGACCTAAAGCCGAAGTACAACCGTTCGGAATGGTAGAGAATTATCAACCAACGCCTCTTAGAACCTCTTGAAAGCGACGTCCGTTTCTGCAACGAAATAGAGCAATTTGCACGTATGATAATTATTCAACTTTATTTTCATCCATGTTGAAGCACAGTCGATAGCACACGAACTTCTTCGTGCGCTGTTAACTAGCCACCAGTGTAAAAGAACACCGTCTATCGGTGGTATTCAGTGGAGTACAACACAGGTTTTCAAACTTAGACAAGGTGGTCTGAAACAATGTGAAGCGGGTATATGAGTCTTAGAGGGTTGGTCATACTGAAGAATAATTTGAAAGAATTGAAATGAAATGAAATGAAATGAAATGTCGTATGGCTTTTAGTGCCGGGATATCCCAGGACGGGTTCGCCTCGCCATGTGCAGGTCTTTCTATTTGACTCCCGTAGGCGACCTGCGCGTCGTGATGAGGATGAAATGATGATGAAGACAACACATACACGCAGCCCCCGTACCATTGGAATTAACCAATTAAGGTTAAAATCCCCTACCCGGCCGGGAATCGAACCCGGGACCCTCTGAACCGAAGGCCAGTACGCTGACCGTTCAGCCAACGAGTCGGACTTTGAAATAATTAATTTGATATCACGCACCGTTGTCATTTTATCATCTGATGAATTTAGCCAATCAGATTGCTTCGCAGGTGAATTCAAATGGGCTTTGCGCGGCCGTGTTCCTAAATCTGCACGTAACTCGATAACGGCTTGAGAACCATGCCGAGAAAAGAAGATCAAAAACAAACACATCATTACTTTCAGCCAGTGTCACCGTAGCGCGACCGCGTCAGCTCCTCAGCTCCGACCCGTCCCCTGGCGATGTTATATTCTTCGACTGGCTCATTCATACCGGTATTAAGCTATATACGGATTAAACAACACATACCAGACAAGCTGAAGAAAGGGGTCTGCACGAGGTTACTTTTTCTTTCATTCTCCTTGTTATGTAACCCGATTGTAGCAATTCTTTAACATTTGTTACCCAAGTGTCGACTTTGCCGATTAATGTTTATTTATTTGGCCGTTAGGTTACGTAACCTTCTGTCCATAGGTTACACTTATTATTTCACCTTGTGCATGTTTGTTTAGTACTTATAACTTTATACTAGTTGTGTTTTGATCAAGCACAGGGTCTAAGTTGGAGGAGAACTCTGTATAGACCCTTTTGAAATAAATAAATAAATAAATAAATAAATAAATAAATAAATAAATAAATAAATAAATAAATAAATAAATAAATAAATAAATAAATAAATTATCCGGTTAAGCAACACCACCTCGCAAAGCCGTGTGAATTTGCTCGCGAAGTGATGTGATAGACTAACTTCAACAGCTAATTAAATGAAAACGGTGCGAGAAAACGAATCATAAATCTGTATATACAGATGTTCTGTTCATACCATTAAGCAACACTGATTTCAAGATGGCAATATAAGGACGGATTGAAGTGTTGAAAAAATATATCTTGTAATATTGGTCAAGTATTCTTGTTTTGTTGCCAGGTTGAGCGACTCACACGGTAGAAGAGCTGTACTACTGAGCAAAAGTTGGCGAGTTCGATTTCAGCTCAGTCCGGTGGTTATCTACCAGCATGTGAAATACCTATTGTACAAACGTTCCTACGACTCAGCGCCTCCAGAAACTGTTGAAATAGTCAGTGGGATGTAAAACGGGGAACAGTAGTAGTAGTCTGGAATCTTAACGTTGTCACTGAAGACTGAGGGACTGGAGATCTTTGTGTATCAGTGTTCTAGGTAATTCTTAGTGTGGAATATTCAAAGTTACTGTGGCACCATCAGCTTCCATTGGCACTAAATACCCATCAGAGTATGTAAAAACAATACTAACTAGGTAGCAAGAGATAATGACGAGGAATTTTAATTGAGAGCAATGGTGTTAGCAAATTCAATACTTGAGGAATGTAATCAAAAGTAAACAACTAAGCTTGTAGCTTTACATCACTGCTGATTTGATCGTCGCTACGGGAACCTTCATTTATACGTAGAATCCGGACTATATGGTCATGAAATTCAGTTTCGAAAATCCCACATGCATTGGCCGGCAATGGAACCATGGTCATCTTGATGAAAAACCAATGCTTATGCCACTCAGCTATCACGCCCTACGAGAGTGTAATACTTGTCTTCTGCAAAAGTGTGAATAATTGTATTTCACACAACCGTCATGAACCTAGTACTTTTGTCTGTATGTCAAGTGAGTACAGACTTATAATCACGCAAGATGGACGCTTAAAATGTACCTTTTGTGTCGTATGAGACTTTGCAGATCGGAGGAATGTTGATGCTTCATCTTGGCTCTGTAAGAGATAGAGCCATATTCTCAGAGATCAACGGCGGCACTGTGTAATAGTGTTAAAATGGAATGGTGTGTTCCCGTATCAAGAGTTGCGGATGATGTTCCTCTCCCGCAAGCCTTCCTGTGCGTCACTTCACAATCGATCGTAACAACGTCAAACCACAGCAGCCGCAATAATACTTCAGTAAAATGCTTTTGTGTTCAGTCCATTTCAACGCCCTTTAGAATGCTGTATGAAATGGTATTTCATATGTCATAGTAGTATCTATCTGCTTTTACTGATGTAACTATTCGCATTTCAAAACAGCGTTGGCAGCTGGAATTGAAGGTTAAGTGCGGATGTGTTCACGGAAACTGGAGAAACAAGCATTGGGCTATGTCTTCAAGCATTATGGTCAAAATTAATTTGAAACCTACAGGGTGCAGCTTGTTAGTGCGTCTGTTGCGGGCATGAGGAGGATCCTAAAGGTTTTCCAAAAAATTTGCACCGAGCTCGATAGCTGCAGTCGCTTAAGTGCGGCCAGTATCCAGTAATCGGGAGATAGTGGGTTCGAGCCCCACTGTCGGCAGCTCTGAAGATGGTTTTCCATGGTTTCCCATTTTCACACCAGGCAAATGCCGGGGCTGTACCTTAATTAAGGCCACGGCCGCTTCCTTCCAATTCCTAGGCCTTTCCTATCCCATCGTCGCCGTAAGACATATCTGTGTCGGTGCGACGTAAAGCAAATAGCAAAAAATTTGCGGGCAACACATGAATTTGGATTTTGGGCGCCAGAGTGCAATATACCGTACTAAGACTGGCGGCCAAACATTACCATATTCAGTGATCGAAACTCTTAGTTTCACTCACTAAATCACTCACGGTGTGAGTCCTTCAAAGCACGGATATGTGGGAAGAGATTCCACAGCTTCTATCAATGATAGTTGCAAGTTAGTCAGGCAAAGACCTGCTCGGATGGTTTATATCAACGACACCATGAACTGTGCTTATTTTTTTTAGGTGAAATAGAGTATATAATCAATCATATACCGAGCAGCGTGGTCGCGTATATCGACACGCTACGGTTATCGAGCCAAGCTCTACCTCCCAGAGATGAGCGAGTTCGAAACCCACCGTCGGTTGTCCTGACAATAATTTTCAGTGCTTTCCCGTTTTCAATTCCAGGCAAATGACGGAACAGTTCCTATTCATAGAGAACATCCGATTCCTTCCACCTCCTTACCAAATTTCATTCATTCAACACTGTATCATGTATTACACCTTCATTAGCTCTTCCACTGCGGTTGGCGTCAGGAAGGTCATCCAGCCACAAAAGCATGCCATCTCACCCTATCCCCAACTTCGTATCAGAACATGGGACTAAGGTGCAGACATGCATATAATACTCACACGCAGGCCTGTATAACTGATAGTAAAAAAAGCAAAGTCATCTCCGTACAGGCGATGAAGGCCCTTGGAGGGATGGAAGGCAAAAGCTTTCTCATCCGTAACCTCGGCACTTAATGGGGATGAGTGGTTACCAGTCCGCCCGGCCGTCTTTACCCCCAGGAAATTAACCTGGTACTCATTTTTGGTGTAGGCTGAGTGAACCTCAGGGCCATGTGCACCTCCGGAAGTGGAAATCTCATTTCTTAAATTTTACGACTTCCTGACTGGGATTCGAACCCACGTCCTTCCGGGCGAACAAAGCACGCCTTTACTGCCTTGGCCAGGGAGCCCCTGTATAACTCACAGTGCCGTAAATATACTGAAAGTTCGTAAACATTCCTCCGGTGACGTCATTACCCTAAATCATTTTAGCCTGTCGCAGCCCTTATTAGGCAAACCATCCGCCAAGGGTGGATGACCTCAGCCGTCTATGGAAAACTGTATGTTACTGTGTATGGTGTATGAGTTGCAGGGTTGTTAGGGACAGCACAAATACCCAGTGTCTGAGCCATGTGAGTCAACCACTTAATTTAAAACTGCTAGACTCCTCAGTCTGACAAAACTAACTTTGAGCAAATAAATCTATGAACTTCTGAAAGAGGAAACGTATTGTAACATCATTACAGTTGAAAAAGGAACAACGTAATTAAAACAGAATGACTTGTATCGTTCTTGAGACAGCATTATCCGATTCTATCAGATCACACTCAAATATTTAGAGATAACTATTTATGTTTATTACCATAATGCTGTCTTTGAGTGTGCGTTGGCTGAATGGTCAGCGTACTGGCCTTCGGTTCAGAGGGTCCCGGGTTCGATTCCCGGCCACGTCGGGGATTTTAATCGCTTCTGATTAATTCTACTGGCTCGGAGACTGGGTGTTTATGTCCTTCCCAACACACTCCTTTTCATATACAGCCAACATACCACACTACCAAATACCACAGAAACACGCAATTGTAATTACATCCCTCCGCATAGGGTTGGCGTCAGGAAGGGCATCCGGCCGTAAAGCAGGGCCAGATCCACATGTGTAAAGCAGTTCGCACCCACGACCTAACATGTGTAGGAAAAAGCGGTAGGAAAAGAAGAAGAAGGAAAAGAAGAAGATGTCTTTGAGTGTGATTTAATGGAATGTGATGATGTTAACATTCATGCTTTCACTGCCCGTATTTCGTTTATTTCGGTTGTTTCGTTTCGGTGTTTTCCAAATTCTTACGTTCGTCATCACCAATTGATTCATTTCAAGCTATGTTTATGTGTTAATGTCATATTTTCATAACATGTGTAAACCGGTTGTGCACCCCCCCCTCCCCTTCCTTCACACCATCACAAATCATCCTCTGATTTTCTCCACATACTTTCTTTTCAATCTTCAGCTCTGTTCTGTTCTATCCTGGTGTCTTTCGTTGGATTTTATTTTATTAGTTTCTATTTATTTATTTTACTACATTCGTCAATGATTACTTTGATGTCCTCTCTGTTACTTCTCATGCACCCACGGTGTGATGACCAACTTATTGGAGGTTAATGTTGTCGTCAGCTCCCGCTTGGAGCGGTGTGCCAGCATACAGCGAGCCATCTGGTGACGAACCAGCATACCACTATAGTTCCAAAGGTAAAACTATCTTGAAATTCAAACCCTCATTAATGTAGAAGACTTCGTCGGGGACAGTCGTGATTTTCTTCTGAAGACGTGAAGTAAATTTCTCTGCGATACGTTAAGAGTATAACCTTGTTTTTTTGACACGGCAAAGTCCATATCATGTCTAGAATCTGATGATGTACTTTCAAGAACGAAACAGGTCATTCTATTTGAATTAAGTTGTTTATTTTCTTCTCCTTCTTCTTCTTCTCCTGTTTACCCTCTTACCGAGCTCGATAGCTGCAGTCGCTTACGTGCGGCCAGTATCCAGTAATCGGGAGATAGTGGGTTCAAATTCCACTGTCGGCAGCCCTGAAGATGATTTTCCGTGTTTTCCCATTTTAACACCAAGCAAATGCTGGGGCTGTACCTTAATTAAGGACACGGCCGGTTCCTTCCCATTCCTAGGCCTTTCCTATCCCATCGTCGCCATAAGATCTATCTGTGTCGGTGCGACGTAAAGCAAATAGCAAAAAGAATTAAGAAATACCCTCCAGTGTTGATTTATCCCTCGGACTCAGCGAGGGATCCCATCTTCACCGCCTCAAGGGCAGTGTCCTGGAGCGTGAGGCATTGGGTCGGGGATGGAACTGGGGAGAATGACCAGTACCTCGCCCAGGCGGCCGCACCTGCTATGCTGAACAGGGGCCTTGTGGGGGATGGGAGGATTGGAAGGGATAGACAACGAAGAGGGTAGGAAGCGGCCGTGGCCATAAGCTAGGTACCATCCCGGCATTTGCTTGGAGGAGAAGTGGGAAACCACGGAAAACCACTTCGAGGATGGCTGAGGTGGGAACCGAACTCACCTCGACTGATTTGACCTTCCGAGGCTGAGTGGACTCCGTTCCAGCCCTCGTACCATTTTTCAAATTTCGTGGCAGAGCCGGGAATCGAACCCGGGCCTCCGGGTGTGGCAGCTAATCACACTAACCACTACACCACAGAGGCGGACAGTTTATTTTCCATGTGTAATGTTAGCATATGTGTTCTCTTTCAGGTAGTTTAAAAAATTATTTACTCAAAGTTGGTTTCGGAAGACTGAAGGGCCTAGGAGTTATACATTAACTTTTTCGAAACTGATAAGAGATGGCTTCAGATATTACAAATTATCTGCTTAAGATTAAAATTCCAGATCCCGTCGGGAATCGGACCCTCTGAACTGAAAACTACCACGCAGTCCATTCAGCCAAGAAGCAGGATGATAGCACAGTGCTAATTGGTGATTCTAAGGCAGGAATTGGAAATCAAACTGAAGGTTGAAAAATTCTGCAATATATAGCAAAATATCTGCATATGCTATTTTTACCACATACCAGCCATCCTGAAATTTTTAAACCTATGTCAGTACCAGGAACCTTAACCGGACCTCCGAAGATAGCAGCTATTATTGCTAACCTTTATGCTGTCTGGCTCCATGGCTAAATGGTTAGCATGCTGGCCTTTGGTCCAGAGCGTCCAGAGGTTCGATTGCTGGCCTGGTCGGGGATTTTAATCTTCATTGGTTAATTCCGATGGCTCGTGGGTGTTTTGTTGCAACTCTTTACAAACATCCTATGATTTTTACAAAGTTTGTAAAAATCCTATATATGGTATTATCTTATCACTGTTTTGAAAAATTACAATCCAATACATAGAATTTGAAAATTAATGCAGCGGGCATGCCACAAAAATCGTCATTCCTAAGGCGAAAGTGATGTCGAATGGGAAGGAATCGAAGATGGTGCCAGATTGGGAATACGAAATAACGAAATCAGGTACATTTCAAGTGGATGGAAATAAAATTTCAGTCCACTGACATCCAAACCAACCTTGAAATTTGTCCGATAGAACAGAAACGTTATAAGAAAGACATAGACTATACAGAAACCAGTAAACAGCAATGTCCAGAAATATTTATTTAAAAGTAGCGAGGGAAAGCACCTAGACGCAGCAATTGTATACTTTTACATTAGCCTGGTAAACTGATAGGGCAACTGCAGTGTTCAAAGTGCGTGTGTTCTTGTTTCAGGTCACGTGGGGACTGGGGCTGCCCACGCTCTCTGTCTACAGTTTAATTGGAAGTTTAGTGTCTGCCCTGAGCTTTTACAGTAGACATTTATTTATGGACCTTTTGGGTATGCCTTCTCCAACAGGTGACGATTCTCTTGGTAGGTTCATTCTTTTCCTCGTCCCGAGATGGTGCAGCCCTTTTTATGCACATCCCAAATGAAGGTGATCTGCATATGCTATTTTTACCACTTATCAGCCACGCTGCAATTTTTGAATCTCTGGCAGTACCAGGAACCTTAACCGGACCTCCGAAGATAGCAGCTAATATTGCTAACCTTCATGTTGTCTGGCTCCATGGCTAAATGTTTGGCGTGCTGGCCTTTGGTCCAGAGCGTCTCGAGGTTCGATGCCTCGCCGGGTCGCGGATTTTAACCTTCATTGGTTAATTGCGATGGCTCGGGGGTAAAATGGGTGTGCCGTCTTCATCATTCATCGTAGCTAGGGCCCCATCGTCGTAGACGCACAGGTCGCCTATACGGGGTTACCTCGAAAGAACTGCACCGGGCCTCTTCGGAGACAACAAGCCATTATTATTACATTTAGGCTACAGTGACAGACTATTCTCTTGGTGAAATGCACAGTCAGATACCGATACGAGTTCAGTGATAGGTACCTTGTTAGGATGTGCATCCTCCCAGAATCGTAGTGTAATACGAGAAACCGAACCGCGGTACAACTGCGTGACTAGAACCACGCAAAATGATGTCGTCTATAAGATTCTTTTCAAACCTCTCATGGTTCACATGAATCATACTTCTCCACAATTCTGATTAGAAAAAATGTTCATTCAATTTTTGTATTATCAAACATAACTTTAAGTTATTTTTCTTACGTAACTGTTTTCCGCTGAATATTCCAGATTTAAGTGTTGCAAAACACTAAAAATATTGTAAAACGTAAGAGTAGTGAGACAAATATGCCTCTGTTCTACATCTTCGCAATTCCGTTACGTAGGACTTTTCATAACATTAATATGATTTGCAAAGGAATTTGGCTGCTGATGAAAGTTTAGGAAGATAGGTAAGATCAACTAAGAATCAAACGATAAATCAGGAGTCACTAGACCCGGATGATGAACAACGAAACTACAAGAATGCATAAAAATGAAAAGGGCACAAAGGAGTACATTCGATTAAAGAATGAAGTGGATAGAAAGTGCAGATCAGCTAAGGAAAAAATGCTGAAAGAGGAATGCGAGGATGTTGAGGGTTGTATGGTATTAAGTAAATTATTCGTGGATGCTGCGTTAAGGATAATCAAGAAAACCACTGGAGATAGGAAAGTTAGGAGTATGAATATTAAGAGTTCAGATGGAAAACCACTTCCCGGGAAAGAGGACAACGCAGAAAGATCAGATATATACCCGACAGTTATATCAAGATAAGGATCTAGATGATATGGTTCTGGAACAAGAAGAGGCTGTTGATGTTGATGAAATGGGAGACCCAATTTTGAATTCAGAATTCGACAGAGCTTTTAGAGACCTAAAGAGAAACAAGGCACGCGGAACTGGTGACATTTCATTTAAATAGCCGGCTGCCTTAGGAAAAAGCAGCATGGAGAGGATATTCCATTTAGTGTGTAAGATGAATGATGCAGGAGAAATGTATCCGATTTTCGGCAAAATGTTGTTATACCTATTTTCAAGAAAGCCTTTGTTGACAAGTGTGAAAACTACCGCACCTTTAGTTTAGTATCCCCTCTCTATATTATTTTAACACTTTTTATTTACAGAAGAATGGAAAGACAAGTTGAAACTGAGTTGTGAAAAGATCAATTTGCCTTCAAAAAATGTAGGAACTCGTGAAGAAATCCTGACCTTACGTCTGATCTTAGGAGACCGCATTAAGAAGGATAATCCCACGTATACGTCGTTCGTCTACCTAGAAAAGGGATTCAATAATACTGATTGGACCAAGCCATTTGAAATTCTGAAGGTGGTCAGGATCAGATACCGAGAACGAACAATTACCTACAATCTGTATAAGAATCAGTCTGCAGTGATATGAATTGAAAGCTTTGAGAAAGAAACAGCAGACCAGAAGGAATGGGGCAAGGCTGCAGTTTGTCCCCACTTCGTTTCAATGAATATATAGAACAGGCGGAAAAGGATATCAAAGAGGAACTTTGAAAGAGAATCACAACCTAATTAGAGGAAATCAAAACTCTGAGATTTGCAGATGATATTTTATTTCAGACTGCAGAAGATCTGGAGAAATTGTTGAATGGTGTGGGGAAGGAGTATAAGGTGAAAATATAAAACTTCTAAATAAAAGTAATGGAGTGCATTCGAACGAGGTCAAGTGATAGAGGAAATATTAGATTATGAAATGAAGTCTTAAAGGATGTAGGTGAATATTGCAACTTGGGTAGTAAAATAACTAACTATGCCAGAAGTAAGGAAGACATAACATGCATATTTGTACTAGTATAAATAAGGAAGGCCTTCCTTAAAGAAAGAAATTTGCTCACTTGGAACATTATACAGGAATTAGAAAGATGTTTTCTACGACTATCGTATGGAGCGTGCCATTATGTCGAAGGAAAACATCGACGATAGCTAGCTCAGAAAGAAGGAGAATTGAATCTGTTGAAATATGGTATTACAGAAGAAGGCTGAAGGTGAGATGGATCGATCGAATCACGAACGAAGAGATACTGAATCGAACTGATGAGAGGAGATCGATTTGGCAACATTTGATGAGTAGAAGTGTTAGAATGCTAGGACACATCTTAAAACATCCAGGACTGATTCGGTTGGATTTTGAGGGATATGTAGGCGGTAAGAACGGAAGGGGTAGACCAAGGTATGAATATGACAAACAGATTCGAGAATATGTAGGATTTAGTACAGTAGTTACGTAGAAATGAAAAGGTTAGCAGAAGGTAAGGTGGCATGGAAAGCTTCATGAAACCAGTCTGTGGACTGATTACTCAAACAACAACAACAACAACAACCATTTTATTTATTTTCCGAGAATATCTTCCATTAAAGACAGACGCACTTTATTACAAATGAACCACATAAATACGGACAGACGTTGCATACAAGTACAAATCATTACGGATTCGAATTCCATCAATATTCGCCCACGAAATACAGTACATTTCTCAGTTCTATATTTCATCTCCACACAGATAGAAAATCCACTTATGGACTTCTCGGTGAGGAAATTCATTAGTATTTTCGTAAATCTAAATCTAAGGAAGTGTCTACAGAGCAACCTGAAGAAGTGTTTTGAATCGCATTTTATTGTTGAAGAAAAGTGATCAATCGGAAGGAAAATTTGAGAATTCAGTTCAAGTATGAATAACCCCTCCTGAAAAAGAAATACTAAGATTTTAATGTTAAGCCACAAGATTTTTGTTTAGTTTGGTGATATCACAGAGAAATATTTTCTGAGAATTTCATTGCGAAATAAGTTATCGTTATTAGATCATTCAGGCACTGTAAAATGGAACACACTACAGGTTATGTTAGTATGAAAATTAGCGGTTTTAGAATTTAAAAAATAATGTTCTAGAGTTGTAGCAACTTTAGAGTCTTGCCCATAAACTCAGAATAGTTAAATAAAGGCTGCAAAATTTTGTATATTTTGAGTGATTAATTGGCGTAATATACTTTTTATATATATTGCTACTTGTTTAACGCTGCACTAACACATGGAAAGTTCTCGGCGACGAAGGGATGGGTAATAGCTAGGATTTGGAAGGAAGCCTCAATTAAGGCGCAGCCCAATCAGTTGCTTGGTGTTACATAGGGAAAAGAAGGAACACCATATTCAGGGATGCGGACGATGAGATTGGAACCCAATATCTCCCGAATGTAAGCCCACAGCTGCGCGACCCTAACCGCACAGCCAACTCCCTCGGTAATAAATGTTTTATTCTCCTTTCCGGACAGTTTTAAGTTACCGAGTAGAAACTGTCAATGTTGTTATTTTATTGCAATGTGCACCATAATTGTCTTCATATCGTCTAATATCTAGAATAATATGAATTCTAAAACTAGCTTTGACTACTTATTGAATACATTTCTTTCTGCAGATTTGTCGTGATATCGTACTTTTTAATATAGCGTAAGCGAATATTTAACACTGCTATAAGGAATGTGTATTCTAAGTCATATTTCACTCTCACTGTGCTTCTAAGCTTAAATAATTTGTAGACTACATTCAGAGGAGGATCTTCGCAGTCTACTACTTAAGCTAACATCGTCATTATGATTACTTCTAATTGTAAAGGAAACTTCGTTTTTATTATATTAATATTAAGTGAAAAGAGGACGAATGCTGTTACAAATTTTGAAGAATTGTTTTTATCCATGTTTACCATTTTGGGGCACATGTGATTGAAAATATTTGGAAGACTAACAATATTGCCATATTGATGAGGAGGAGCACATTCGCCAACTGGAGAGTTTGTATGTAGATTTGATCCTCATTTTTTCTTTACAATTAGCTTTACGTTGGACCGACGGAGATAGGTACTATGGCGACGATGGGCGAAGAGTGGGACGAAAGCGGCCATGGCTTTAATTATGGTACAAATCCTGCATTAGCCTGGTGTGAAAATGGGAAATCACGGAAAGCTATCTTCAGGGCTGTCGTCAGTGCGGTTCCAACACGCTATCTCCCGAATGCAAGCTCACAGCTGCGCGACCCTGACGGCACTGCCATCTTCCTCGGTGATCTCCGCCAGCGGCTGTCATAGATGCCCTAGACGTCAGTGACGAGGTATACTACGGAAATGAGGAGTTAAGGAGTTTCCCTTTGCTTTCCTCAACGGGCCAGACGCTTCTATTCCTATCAGCCTCCCAAGCCCACAGAATCGCATGCACCAAACAACCGTATGAACGACATTTCACACCATTCATAACATGGACTGTTTGCGTAAGAAATGACATTATTAGCATCGCTCACACCTCAGTCACTTTCGTATTGTTATAGCCAAGGATGAGACTGAGACTGGTCAATGGAAGTAAAAAATTTAATCTAGCTCCTATGAGAAGTCACAGTGCACTGTAAACACTAGGTCTCACCAGCAAAGGCATTACTGGAGTGTTAAAAGGATTAAATTATGGCCATGACATAAGTGATTAGAGTCGGTAGCAATAACTCTATACCTGACAGTAAAACCAACGTGTCTCATTTCATGAAACGTTGAGCCATATGAACGTAAGTCCACTCTCAATCTTATTTTCATGGCAATAACATTTTAAGAGTAAATTATATTAGTGAATGTGTTCAGTGATCAAAATTACACAAAGTATATCAAGGACAATGATTAACATTTATTCCCTAAGACATGTTCCGCTCCATTCCCACATCAGCCCATTCCTCTATCAGCTGTCCTGGTTAAGATTATGCGATAGACGCAAGCACCATGCTGTTTCTCTTCTGCACAAAATACTGCGAACAGGTAAACCAGACTACCTGAGAATAGATTTCAGCTACCTCTCTCCCTCAGGCAGAACACCCGCAAGGTCATCAACACGATCCCTGTTGTCCATCCCTATTCACCACAGCAGGATGTATAACAACTCATTTGTACCGAGGACCATACGTTCCTGGAATGCCCTCCCGGTTGAAATTAGAGACATAAGCAACCTAAAGTTATTCAAAAGAATGTGCTGGAACTTTTATCTACAATCAGAATAATTTACTCCAAGAAGTACCCTCAAATGTTAGATTAAGTCAAATGAATAAAATGTAAATATAAGATTAGTAACATTGACAATTTTCGAGGTATAGTTTTAATAATAGTAAATACTATAAATTCATTTTAAAATGTTAAAAACAAATTATGATACTTTACATTTTCAGTTAAATTACTTTTCATGTTAATTGTAAATTATATTAAACATATTTTTCATTTTAAGTAGTTATAATGTTCTGTTTACACAGGAGTACAATTATATGGTTTGGCATAATAGCAGGCTTCATAGCCTGAGCCCCGCCATGTACAGAAAGACATTAATAAATAAATAAATAAATAAATAAATAAATAAATAAATAAATAAATAAATAAATAAATAAATAAATAAATAAGACATAATGCATCAAAACTGCTCTTCAGCTGACGTTTTTCCTCTTTCCTGTAAAATGACTAAAATATGACTTTGGTTTGTTTAGCTCTCCGGTACAGATCTGTATATGTACTTAGTTTCTCTCTTCTTTGACATTAATAATAATAACACTAATAATAATAATAATAATAATAATAATAATAATAAAGATGGTTGGATTAGGTAGCTGTCAGCTTACATTCGGAAGATAGTGGGTTCAACCCCCACTGTCGGCAGATCTGTAAATTCTGTACTTGAGAAATTTTCATCATTTTTCTTGATGTATTTTATGTAATCTTAATAATACATTGATTAATGTAATTTACACTTAAATGTTAATTATTATTTTATTGATATAATAATAAAATTACAGAGGTCTTATGTTCATATGGCTCTAAGTGTCATAAAATGAATTGAATGTGACTTAAGTTGGTTGAACTCTCAGGTACAGAACTCGTAGGAAACACGTGTAGACCGAGCAAGTTGGCTGCACGATACGGACGTCATAAGGGTGTAACAAATTCCCCTGCTTCCCACTAAAGTGGCGCCGATTCGAACCTCGGTTAAGGCATACGGAGTTCTTGAGCTGAAAGGTCACGTCACTGTTGTTGGGATTCCACGTAAAACTGGGTGGTCCATGGCTGTGTCTTCAAAGCTTGTCCCAATTGTGCACGGGGTTGGGTAAAAAGCGCCTTTTTACTACCAGATGCCCTTCCTGTAGTCAACCTCATAAGAGGAGTTAGTGATATGAAATAAATGATTTGATGTATGATAGTAGGAAGGGAGTGGGTAACACCCGGTGCTCGCACATAGCCTACTCCTCTCAAGTAGCACCAAAGGGTCTGCTCACCGCAATGGGAGAGGTTTGGAATTGAACCCAAGCCTATGAGAAGAAATCTAGTGATCATAAATTATATACCACCACCTCCTCTACCCCGCCGGCCAACATTCTTTTTTTTTCGGCGGGCGGGTCCGGGATTTTAACCGTAACTGTTTGATTCTGATGGCTTGGGACATGGGTGTGTGTTGTGCGATCTTCAGCATTGGAATTCACCCTCACACACGCGCAGGTCGTCTATAGCATCAGATCTAATGACTTGCCCCAGGCCTTTCCAGGGGCAATACGCTATTTTTTTTAAACTCCCAACCTCATCAAAACCTGCCCCTATTACTTGGACGTTAAGAAAATTGGGGGCAGGAAGGGAATTCTGCAAAAAGGATTCGTCAAATTAAAACATGGAATGGTGCTGGTAATCCCTAGGTTTCGTACCTGGGAGTTGGAACACTAGAAATCGACATTTTTAACATTATGTTTTCATCACGCGAGAAAATTTGCAGTTTCCTAAGGGAATTTGTGTTTCTTTTATTAAGAAACTCTTTCCATGTATAAGTTCTTGATCTGCACTAACATGTAATAAAAATTACTCATTTCTTCAGACGTTTCTCTTCAAGCCTCCACATTTTCAAACCGAAGTGAGAGAAAAGGTTGTGATTGCCACAAACTTGAAACGTTGGTAGCGCTGTTATAAAATATGACTGTCTAGATCCAGGTGAATTTGTTTGATATTCAGTACCTCATTACATTTCTGTGGCAATTTTTTGGCATTTGATGTTTTAAATATAACACTCTATGTGCCTTCATCTCTCCAACTACGCGACAGAGAATACACAAATTTTCATTCAGGCTTTAAAATAATTAAGAGGGTCAACTGGATAAAAATCGTAGAAAAATTTCTCACGCCCTTAATAAGAAACTTACGTAATACATCTTTCCTCTAACAATTTCTTTGATTTTAAATATACATGCATATTAAAATACGAATTAACTATATCCTGGTTCAGTAAAGTTACAATAGATGTTTTTGCTATTTTGCTTTACGTCGCTCCGACAGAGATAGGTCTTATGGCGACGATGGGATAGGAGAGGCCTAGGAATTGGAAGGAAGCGGCCGTGGCCTTAATTAAGGTACAGCCCCAGCATTTACCTGGTGTGAAAATGGGAAACCACGGAAAACCATCTTCAGGGCTGACGACAGTGGGATTCGAACCACTATCTCCCGGATACAAGCTCACAGCTGCGCTACAATAGATGTCAAAGAGGGATTTAATATATCAAAATTATAACTGAAAAGATTTCAGAGGTACAGGGGCTCAAATTTGCCAATGAAAGTTGGGGCATCTTCTCTTAAAACAACGATCACGAAAATTAAAGAACTATGATTGACCCCAAACCACCAAAACCCGTCACCATATATATTACTCTTGAACTATTACATGTATGCCTGCATAGAACTTATGTAATATATTGATGGCTGATGAAAAGCTACTGGAATCTAAGCTTTTGAGAATTAATTTACTGAAAATAATCAGCTGAGGATGTTAGAAATAAGTTTTCGTTACTCTTCACTAATATGCTTATATTTTAGAGAGCTTTCCAGCATAAACTGACTTCAACAATAAATTGAGGCTCGCTTCATTAACGTAGTTCAATTACTTTTCTTCTGGAAGCGGTAGTAAAGTATAACAATGAGGCTAAAGGATGAAACAATTTCGTATTCAGTCCAGCAGGAGAACTTTAGTTTAGTTTATTTTTTAAGTGGAGACATTTGGCTTGATATCAAGTTAACATAATGTAGAAGAGGTATGCAGCAGCACGGACTACTCAATATGGAGTGACGTTATCGGCGTTGCCAAGCAACCAAATCCCACAGTTAATTGTTTAGCGCGTTAGCTTCCTCCAAACCAACCATTGATCATGCGTTGTGCATTACAGCATCCCGTTCCTACAAAAAAAAGGTATCCCTTTCGGATGTACCGTGAGTCATCACACCCTCAAACCTATCGAGCATTGCAGTGAAGCGTATTATTTGTGGAATGCAGAAATAGTAGTAAAATTATATTTGGTAAAAAATCAAAGCTTCGTTTACTAAAATTTATATGTAATATATTGCTTAGCTGCAGGGATTTTCCCCAAAATGTCATCATAGTAGAACATTTCAGTATTGCAGGCCTACGTTATAAAAAATTACTATAAAAGTTTTTTGTAAATGACCTAATAATCAAACGATTGTAATGAGTAATTTTCATAATCAATTTATGCTGTTACCGTTATCAATTTGTTTTGAAATACCATTATGATGACAATAATAACAATAAAATTAATCTCAGCAATAGTATTGTGTTTGTAATTAGTGTCCCCTGCCTGCTGTCAGTTCTTGATGGATATAGTACATTTGCTTCCGTCTCTTGGCACAGGCCAGAGCAAAGTGTAGCTTCCACTGAAGTCTCAATCTCATCCATGGCTGTGACAATATGGAAGCTGCTGGGGTATGGGTGGTGTTGAGTAATGACGTTCAGAGCACAACCAGTGCGTCTGAGTGTCATGAAAGGTATTGCTCATAGGGTTAGTTGTGCTACAATAGCACTGTCTAGCCCAGTGAGGAAAGCAATGGCAAACTACCTCACTCCTCGTCTTGCATAGTACGCCACATTTTGGTGCTACCATTGGTTTTTGTGGTTTTCCTATAACTGCATAGCCTTTGGTGGTGCTATTTGAGGATCCAACCACCCTCTGGGCTGATGACCTAACAGACAGACAGACAATTAGTGTCCCAATAATTGCTGGAAATTTTGATTTTGGCAGAGGGTTTAAGTTCGAATGCCGAAAACTGCACCCTCGCGCGATCACCAGGATTCAAACCTCGGTCGTCGGGATGGAATGCTAGCAACTCAGCTATTGGGTTTAATCACTTCCTCTCTAGTATTGTAGAACGGAAATTACACTTCTACCCTCATAATTAAAAGCAAATAAGCACCTGGCACACTCTCTCCATACGGTCTTGGGCTGGCAAGATGATTACTAACCAGCCAAGTGGCCCAGAAGTACTGGTTGTCACTTCATCAGCGTCACAACTTCAACAGTCGTATTACTGGGTTTTCTTCAGTGGAACCATTACTTTACATATTAGATGGCTTTTTAGTTGTCCTTGAGTATACTGCCCACAGTACAGAAATAAGATCCTTAGAAGAGCCAGGAATCGATCCCGGAGCTCCTGGATAGAGGGCAAACATGTCCTCCTCGCACCACGGGGCAGGCGTTTGAAAATGAAAGGATGTTTACGTGTTCTATGCTGTGTGGTGAAACTGGCCAGATGCTCCTTTCCTGTACCTGGGATGCAATTACTGACTTCTGGCAAAGGCGGTCTCATTTAAACTTTAATAGACCCATGTCAAAAGATTTACTGATACGTTGATGAATACTATCAGACCACTGTTTCTGTGTTTCGTACATTGGTGTTTCTTAAGACCATCAGCATTAGGTGTTATACAAATATGAACACAAGGAATAGTCTTATGTCTAGTACAAATATAGCTCTGAGGTTATTACAGTACTTGCTTTTCATAAACTTATATCATGTGGGCGAGAACAGCATCCATGAGTATAGTTAAGACTTATTACCGATCAATTACGCACAATTATATTCGGAGAAAAATATAATCGCAAAGACTGCAATATTCATTGTAGTTATTCTTGATAGGCTGATAGTGACCGAGCGAGCTGGCCATGCGGATGGGGTCGTGGAGTAGTGATGTAACGTCCTACTGCCATAACCTTTGCATCTACGTTTCTACGAGTTTCTGGAATAATCTTCGCATCTACGTCTCTACGTGCTCCGGCAATATCTTCGTATCTACGCTTCTGCTGGATCATCTGTTTTCTACTTTCAATGTTCTAACCTGCTTTTATCATCTACGTTTCTACATATTAATGGTTTAATCATATTTTGTGCTCACCCGTCTCTCCGCTCCTGTAACTCACTGCATACTGACTGTCGCTCTGTGTCTACCTACTACTACCTACGTCATCTGCTACGTCACCTCAACCTTCTCGAAATTACTAGTCTTCGCTTCCTTGCGTCTATATAATGGACAGCCTCGCTAATCTATATAATCCACCGGGCGAGTTGGCCGTGCGCGTAGAGGCGCGCGGCTATGGGCTTGAATCCGGGAGATCGTGGGTTTGAGCCCCACTGTCGGCAGCCCTGAATATGGTTTTCCGTGGTTTCCCATTTTCACACCAGGCAAATGCTGGGGCTGTACCTTAATTATGGCCAAGGCCGTTTCCTTCCAACTCCTAGGCCTTTCCTATCCCATCGTCGCCATAAGACCTATCTGTGTCGGTGCGACGTAAAGCAACTAGAAAAAAATCTATGTAATCCAAAGCTCAATAAAAAGCAGAGAATAGACACCGCACCCCTTAGCCAAGAGGCCACATCTCCACATCTCCAAACCTTTTTTCTCTCAACCTTATCAAATCCCCAAACCCCGCCAAATCTCCTGACCAGAGAGAAGGCGTACCGATAACCTTCTAGGTGGGCCCGCCCCTTGCCTTCGGGAAGGGGAATTAAAACATCCCCCTTGGTCCTTGCTCGTCTAACCAGCCTGGCATCGACTTGTGTACAGTGTGTGTGTGTGTGTGTGTGTGTGTGTGTGTGTGTGTGTGTGTGTGTGTGTGTGTGTGTGTGTGTGTGGAGGGGCCACTGACCTCGTGCGGCTTCCCGTGCGATGCGGATTCCTACTCCGTCCAACGGAAAACTTAACATCGTCGGACCTGGGTGAGCTAAAAATTCCATATGCTAATTATTGCAACATTAAGCTAAGCCATTCAGGCGTGCTGGCTGTTTATTCACTCTAGTTATTGAAGGCCTTGATCTCTGCCTTAACTCTTACTATTTTCTCCTGATTTAAATTTTTACGCCATGAAAAGTTGTAATGTGGACCAAGGGTGACCAACGTCGACATAATTTACTCAAGCATTCAAAAGTGGAGAGTAACGGGTGGATGAACTCTCTCAAGTTTGTGCAGTCGGATTCCTACTTTGTTTTCCTCTCTTATCCTTGCTGATATTGTCCTTCTTTTTACCCTTCCCTCCTTCTTTCATTTAGATTGTTAGACTTTTGTAAACACTCTGGAGGTGTTCTTATTAATATTTTGGCAAAATAGTATTGATGTTATGGTGATATGTTGTTCTTTGAAAAGTTTACGTCCGTCTTCCTGAAAGGAAACTTGTATAATACAAAGGAACATTGGATTGCGAGCATAATTCGTTCCGGCAACATGCTTGTAATCCAAAGCGCTCGTATATCAAAGCATGTTTTTCCATAAGAAACAATTGAAACGTGGATAATTCGTCCACAACACAAAACTATTTATTCGCATACAATTTCTGAAACAAAATATAATGTAAAATAAATAAAAGTGCACTTTACCTTACAACAGAATCATTGTTGGTGTGAGGGAGACGAGAGATGACATGAGAAGAGTTACTGTGTAGCACGAATTTCGCCACTGCTATCTGTTGGCTCACTGGAATTGTTTTCTTTTCGTGGAACTTTAATAATGAGGAACCTGTCCAATGACTGTTGCATTTGCCTCTTTTTGAGGATTAATGTGACATTGCATTGTCACTGAACTGATTCATCGCTCACACTGCTACAGCCTTATTCGGGTGGCGTTTGTCTACAAAATTTTGCACCGTTTCCCACATTTTGCACTTATCCCAAATCTCAGTTGAAGTGAGAGATTCCATTGACTTTACCTCCTCCTCTTCCCTGGACAAAATCTCCACAACTTCCTCCTGTTGTTCGCGATGCAGGTTCATGAGTTCGTTGGTGGTTAGTTACTGGCTATGTTCTTCCACCAGCTCCTGAATGTCCACGTTAATCACCTCAAGCCCCATAGTCTTCCCTAAGGACACAGTTTCATCGACAATCGGCGGCTCATTGTCACCAACAATCCCCTCAAAGTCACGTCCAAAAACAATGTCAGGCCACAGATTTCCCCAAGCGGAAGTGGGAGTTCTCTTGGTGACTCCATCCCAGGCTTTATCGATGATATTCAGGCAGTTCACGATGGGGAGTTGATTCCTCCCAAACTCTCGGAGGGTAAGATATGTTTCTTCAGTCACTTCGAAGCATCGCTGAAGTGGTGCTTTGGTGTATAGCTTCTTGAAGTTCGAAATGACATGCTGATCCATAGGCTGGAGTAGTGGAATAGTGTTGGGAGGAAGGAACTTAACCTTAACAAACTTGAACTCCTCAAGTAAGGCGTCCTCAAGGCCTGGAGGATGAGCAGGAGCCTTGTCCATAACCAGCAAGACTTAGAGCGGCAGATTATGTTCTGAAAGGTATTTCTTCACTACAAGACCAAAGACCTCGTTCATCCATTAAACCAACGAACAGGGGAGGGGAAAACGTAGGCACACGTGACGCTCTTATTGCGGAACCTCACTCGGTTATCAAGTTACAATTTATTTAAAATGTTTGCTCGTCTTGCAGAACACTCGTAGACCAAGTTATTCGCATTCCGAGGTTTCACTGTACATGATATTGCGTGAACTCTTTTGAGAATTGAAAGTAATCCTTGCTAGTAGTTCGTTTGACTGCCCTCTTATTTGTGAATTGTCGAACTATGTTTCTCTTTAATCAAAGTAGGAATTGTATCAATGGTCTCCATCCAGGTTTACCTCGGACCTTTATAGATCCTATAGTAATCTCTGTGTACTGTGCAAGGTTGTTTATTTAATATAGTTGTTTATCTGAGCTATCGAATGGTGGTTCTTTTCTTTTGTTGAGTACCTACCACGGAAACCTCTCCCTCTATCCCCCAGTCTTGCTTCCTGCCAATCTGCTCGTTTTCTGCATTGTACACGTAAAATGTTGATGCGATCAAGCTTGTTAGAGAAATCGGTGGGTGCATTATTACCATTGCTTTGAAATCGTCCCGTTTTCCTAACAGCGGTGATGTGAAAATACTAAGCAAAAATTGACCTTTGTTGAAACATTCGCCACAGTGAGCTTGCATCCGGAAGATGGTGGTTCGAACCCCACTGTCAGCAGCCCTGATGAGAACTGTATATATTTTAAGTTCCTGTCTTTTAGAATAGACCGGGCGAGTTGGCCACTCGGTTAGGGGCGCGCAGCTGTGGGCTTGCACCCGGGAGGTGGTGGGTTCGAACCCCACTGTCGGCAGCCATGAAGATGAGTTTCCGTTGTTTCCCATTTTCAGACCAGGCAAATGCTGGGGCTGTATCTAAAATAAAGCCACGGCTACTTCCTTCCAATTCCTGGGCCTTTCCTCTCCCTTCGTCGCCATAAGACCTATCCGTGTCGGTGCGACGAAAAGCAAATGATAAAAATAAAATTTAGAATAGAATAGAATACTGGGAGGGGTGTATTAGTCGAGCGTTACAGTCACAGGCTTATCACCAAGGTGACCGTGGTTCAAATCATCGCCAATGCAGTGGGATTTTCGAAATGAATTTCACGATCCTGCTGTTAGGGTTTCACGAAAAACTGGAGGCCGCATGGCTATGTTCACGATATCAACAGTGACGGAATACTACTATTTCCCGCTGAAATCCTAGGAAATTGTTCCTCAGATATAATTTCATTATTGATGGATTACAGGGCTACTCAGCGTACTTACCAAGTAACGCCATTAACTAGAGTGCTTATATCAATGCAAAGAGTCAGAAAAAATTCTGGAATTTATGTACTTCATTATGTATAGTAAGCATGAAATATTAGGGGAAAAGATCTCTATAATTAAAGTATGAAGGCTTTCACGGCCGGTGTCAATATAATAAAAATCTTCCGGTCCATTATGCCGTGGTCCATTCCTCTCGCTTCTCCCATGGCATAATAGCCAGGAAGATTTTTACTATATAGATCTCTATAAGTCGACGCCCCGAACAAATAGCATTTTGAAAGGTATGAAATATCGTCTTTGCGCCTTGGAAAACCACAATGTGACAATATTCGAGCTTAGAACTCTGACCAGAAAGGTTCTGTCATCTAATGTATGAACGATATCAACGAATTTTCATCTTACTGTAAATGATATTTGTTCTACGGGCCAGTATTTCTCCCCTCAACATGGCCACATAACTTTATTTCAAGGCGCAACGACGACTTAGGGTAAAGGTAAGTATGTTCGTGACGCAGGTAAGTTCATGATAAATGTTAGAATAAGTATCGCGTATCCGCTAGAGCGCAATAAAGACTATTGCAAGACTCAGGGAACTAGTAGTAAAGTTGAAATGCTCAGTCTGTAATAGGGAAGTTCATGATACTTATTCAAAGATCTATCACGAACTTACCTGTATCACGAATAAACCTTCCTTTACCCTGCTATATCGGGCAGAAGTAGTCGGATTTTTGAAGGGCATAAAAAGTCCATTTCAACACTCGATGTCGAACGACGCCGTCACGCAAATGATCCCTGGTAACATGTTTGGTGTTAATCCGATAAAAATTCGTTAAAATTGTGCCAAAGACGCCCGAGAAACATTCGAGTTAAACTGGAACGTCGAAATTGACGAGAAGGCAGTCGTATTGGCGTATGATTAAAATGCCTGCACACGGTAGATGAGGCCATACCATTAAAATTATTACCCTAGTAATGTTATGAAAGATTTCTTAATTACTATCAATGTAATTTAATAGCTATCATAAGTGAAGTCACTTGCTAGTGCTACATGTGTTTAGCCACTCTTAATGCCGAAACACTAGCAATGTATTAAGTAAACAGCCCACAAAGAAAACTACGATAGCTGGCTAACTGCCATGCGATACATCAATAACTAACAATATTCCGTTATGTGCAGCCAAGTTTAGCGCATTTACACGAACGGCCGGTCAAATCACACAGTTTTCAAGTACAGCAATTATCTAAAGACACGGAATACATAAAACGAAGAACATTTGATTTTATATCAATAAGGTAATTACAAAAAGAAATATTTGAGGTAAATTATCATCCTTAAATCAAAACGTGGTGCTCTTGAACGGTGATCGAAATGACAGCACCATACGGTGTCGTTGTTGTTGTTGCTATTTGTTTTACGTCGCACCGACAGAGATATGTCTTATGGCGACGATGGGAAGGAAGCGGCCGTGGCCTTAATTAAGGTACATCCCCAGCATTTGCCTGAAATGAAAATGGGAAACCACGGAAAACAATTTTCAGGGCTGCCGACAGTGGGGTTCGAACCCACTATCTCCCGATTACTGAATACTGGCCGCACTTTAGCGACTGCAGCTATCGAGCTCGGTGCCATACGGTGTCAATTAAAAGTGAGCTGTACTTCAATCTAAGATTTGCTAATTTCGTCATGTTGGGATGATGATTTCCTGACAAGTCATGATCAGTTTTTTTAATTTCCTATCAAGACCTAATTGCTACACTGAGGGATAGTACGGATGAGCACTACACGAACAGTTGAAAAATACATTGGATAATATTTTTGTTCGTCATTCCTAAAATAACACAGCACATGAATCACAATGGTCACTCACTCATATACCAAAAATGATAACCACTCTGTCAAATTCTTGCCAGAGTTAGACATCTAGAATGCGCCCTTCGTGAGGAACCTTCTTCCTTAAATTATTTCCTGCATACTAGTTGCAACAAAAGCTCTCTTTCTCATAGAACTAGCAATGTCTCGGAACTATGTATTAAACTTCCCGCAACTCCAAAGTACGAGTCATTCTAATTCACCCGTAACGATTTAAACAGTTATCTATTAATGAGGTACCGACAGTTTGACCAAAACCGCGGAGTATGTAACCATTTATCAGTCACTTTACAAGCTGTCTCTGTGGATCAGTTGTAGAGTTTCGGCCTCCGGATCCTAAGACAGCGGGTTCAAACCAGCCAGCGGTAGTCGGATTTTTGAAGAGCGAAAAAAAGTCCATTCGGTACTCCATGTCGTACGATGCCGGCATGTAAAAGATCTGTGGTGACACATTTGGTGTTTACTCGGGAAAAAGATTTAATGATCTCAGCCATAGACGCCCAAGAGAGTTTCGGTTTACTCGGGCTGCCATCTAGTAGGCATACAGTAAAACAGAACGTCAAAATTGACGACAGGTAGCCAGATGGCGTCTCATTGAAATGTCTGCATACGGTAGGTGAGGCCATACGATTATTATTATTACAGCATGTGACGTTTCAGTATCTAATAGGCCTACAGCTACTACACGTCCCCTGTGAAAAGGAATGTTTATAATAGCTTCTTTATGGTGATCTACATCTTCATAGTGATATATATTAATGAACAGCACTACGTAAGATTATTTTGAACCGAGCAAGTGGCCGTGCGGTTTGGGTCACATAGCTATCAGCTTGCATTCGGGATCCGGAGGCCGACACTCTGCAACGGATCCACAGAGGCAGCTATCTACCCTTATAACTCCTATGATACTTGGTGGATTTTCTTGAAATCTTGACAGATGACGTCCATTGTAAAGGTTTTTAAGATGGCAGTGTCAAAATAGCGATAAAGTAGCGCAAAATGTACTTTTGAGGGTAAGCTGGAACATTACCATATATGGTAGCGGATAGCTGGCTTACGGCGGCCACGTCACTTGCTGGGTACGTCAGTGAGTTCGGCGGGCTGCCTACCTTCCACCTCGCACGAAGTTCAAGAAACATACTTCGGACTTCTCCCGTAGCGGCGTTCCCGGTACAATACAATGCATACATACATAACCTACGACTTCATAATAGGCTCTTGTGCCTTTCAGCGTTCAGTTTGCAAGCCTCTGAAGTAAGTAAGAGCCTCTACAATAAAATTCACAACTAGATCTATGACTTTTTCAAGCTCAACCCCTCGTACCACTAGATAATTCAGAGCCGATTCTAACCATTGTCACCTACGACTCCCTCTATTTCTCTTACCCTCCACGATCGAGTACATTATTGTCATAGGTAACCTGTTCTCCTTTATTTGCCTCATATGACACTACCGGCGTAGCCGATTTGTGCGCACAGCTTTACTCATCGAGCTCGTTCGTAAATTAAACCTTTATCTACTCCTTCCGAGTACCCTCCTCACATTATTCCCTCCTATTTGTACCGGTAATCCTCTTCGTTACTTTATGTCTGTTACTTATAACTTAGGAATAAGATATCCCGAGCCCACCTTGATTTCATACCCGTACAGCAAAGTTGGTCCAAAACAAACCGATGTAAAGGCAGTTTCGTCCAAGAATTGGCTTCCTTCTTACAGAATACCAGAATACCACTGACCTCAACTCTGTATTAGCCTTGCTGCACTTTGATTCAATTTAGCTTTAAATACTACCACTCGGGGATAATACGTTATACATCGTAAATATTTGAAATAGAGTAGGCGACTTGAAATACCTGTTCCAGAATGTACTCCCGAAAGACACGTTAAATGAGAAAGAATCGATGAAGCTTCTGTAACACTGTCAATTCTGTAAACTATACCAACGTACACTTCATGAATATAGAATTTAATACAGTATTCATCTGAGGCACCGAGATCACTTGCTGATGAATGTGTTTTAAATGAGTAAGTAAAGCATGATGTCGACATCGCCATTTGACCTTATGTTATACATGGAATGATTACAATTACAGTATTCCCTTATATAACCTATATAATTCGACCTTAATCTCATAGATTTAAGTGGAAATATAGTTCAGTGATATTTCACTACCTGATGCATTCCTTTCGACTTTAAGAGATCTAAGACCGGCCGAGTTGGCCGTGCCGTTAGAGGCGCGTGGCGGTGTGCTTGCATCCGAGAGGTAGTGGGTTCGAATCCCACTGTCGGCAGCCCTGAAGATGTTTTTCCGCAGTCTCCCATTTTCACACCAGGCAAATGCTGGGGCTGCACCTTAATTAAGGCCTCGGCCGCTTCCTTCCAACTCCTAAGCCTTTCCTATCCCATCGTCGCCATAAGACCTATCTGTGTCGGTGTGACGTAAAGCCAATAGCAAAAAAAAAAAGAAAGAAAAAGAGGTATAAGAGGTTTGAATTTCAGCATTCTGACAACAACGACAACAATAGTCGTCAGGTGCAGGTCTTTTGATTTGACTCCCGTGGGCTACCTGCACGTCGTGATGAGAATGAAATGATGATGAAGACGACACATACACCCAGTTCCCGTGCCGGGGGAATTAACCAATTATGGTTAAAATTCCCGACGCTGCCGGGAATCGAATCCGGGACCCCTGTGACCGAAGGCCATCTTCCTTCCCTCTTCCTTGTCTATCCCTTCCAATCATCCCATCCCCCGTAAGGCCCCTGTTCAGCATTGCAGGTGAGGACGCCTGGGCGAGGTACTGGTCATCCTCCCCAGTTTTATCCCCGACCCAGAGTCTGAAGCTCCAGGACACTGCTCTTGAGGCGGTAGAGGTGGGATCCCTCGCGGAGTCCGAGGGAAAAACCGACCCTGGAGGGTAAACAGATTAAGAAGGGAAGAAAGAAAGAAAGTTAATTATAGTGAATTTACATTGTGACTTCGCTTACCAGAGCTGTTCATTATATGTTTAATAACAATTTAGTGTACAAAGGCTGAACCAACAAGATCCGATACTTAAATTTATTTTGCCACTCAGAATCAGAATCCAAATTAAAAACACAATTCCATATAAGTAAAATTATAATTTGTAAACTTCAAATTTTTGCCTCATACAGGTCGGTAGCAGGTTCAGCTCAATGTCTGTCTGTCTGTCTGTCTGTCTGTCTGTCTGTCTGTCTGTCTGTCTGTCTGTCTGTCTGTCTGTCTCACGGGAAAATAGAAAATAAAATTTCTCAAAACTCGGTATTTTTATTCAGGTATTTCCGGGTTTATTTGATTTGATTTGATTTGATTTCATTTCATTTCATTTCATTTCATTTCATTTCATTTCATTTCATTTCATTTCATTTGATTTGTGTAGATACGTTAAGAAGCCGGCTCCGTGGTGTAGAGATAGCGTGCCTGCCTCTTACCCGGAGGCGACGGGTTCGATTTCCGTAGAGGTAAGGAATTTTTATCTGGTTTGAGGGCTGGTTTGAGGTACAAACAGACTACATGTTTACAATTGAGAAGCTATCTGACGGTTGGATGGCGGCCCCGGTCTAGAGACCTAAGAATAACGGCCGACAGGATTCGTCGTGCTGACCAGACTACACCTCATAATCTGCAGGTCTTCGGGCTGAGCAGCGGTCGTTCGGCAGGCCATGGCCCTTCGGGGCTTTTGCGCCATTTGTTTTTTTTTTGTTACATTAAGAAAGGGAAAACGGTGAATGATAGGTTTTTTTTTTTTTTTTTTTTTTGTAGCTAGGGGCTTTACGTCGCACCGACACAGATAGGTCTTATGGCGACGATGGGATAGGAAAGGCCTAGGAGTTGGAAGGAAGCGGCCGTGGCCTTAATTAAGGTACAGCCCCAGCATTTGCCTGGTGTGAAAATGGAAAACCACGGAAAACCATCTTCAGGGCTGCCGATAGTGGGATTCGAACCTACTATCTCCCGGATGCAAGCTCACAGCCGCGCGCCTCTACGCGCACGGTTAACTCGCCCGGTGAATGATAGGTAATAATAATAATAATAATAATAATAATAATAATAATAATAATAATAATAATAATAATAATAATAATTCGTTCCATTTAACGCCGTACAGGTGACCTGTGCGTCTCTAAGGATCGGGTCCTACCGATGATGAATTCTAATGCTTAAGATGAAACACACACATCCAGCCTCGGATCCATTGGAACTAACCAATGAAGATTAGCATATTCGACCCAACCGGAAATCAATCCCGGGACCCCCTGAACCAAAGGCCAGCACTGCTACTACTAACATTGTTTAACTTAGTTGAGGAATGGCCCCGGAATATACTGGTTTTGGCCGCTACCGTTTCGAGATGTGTGGTAAAATAAAGTCAGTGACGAGGTTTTTGTCATGCCCCGACTGTTCAGTTATCCGTCAGCGACAGGTAGCACGGCAAGTATCAGTACATAACATGCTTACCGGGCAAGATGGCCGTGCGGTTAAGGGCGGAGTTCTAGCCCCACTGTCAGCAGCACTGAAGATGATGGAGTATACCCGATGGAATCGGACAACGTTAATATTGACAGTATCGGAAAGCTGCACATAATATAAGTTTCTCCGAATATCATTTCCTCTTTTTTAATATTCCATGCGTTTTTACTGTAGGCCCCTGGGCCTACGAGAAATAAAAATTGATGTATTAGAAATTAGTACATTTTCAATAACTTCTATATATCTCCTTAAATATTAGTTCTATGCAAAGAGTGTACATAACAAATTAGGTAGAATATGCACTTTCCAGTCTTTTGAAAATTAATTTTCTTTTCTGATACTTGTTTGGCGTTGCACTAAAACTTAGAAGATTTTCGGTGACGGAAGGATGGGGAGGTAGTGGCCGTGGTCTTACTTAAGTTACAACATTTGCCTGGTGTGAAAATGGGAAACGACCGAAAAGCATGTTCAGGGCTGTCGGCTATGGGATTCAAACTCAATAACTCGCAAATGCAAGATCACAGCTGCGCAACTCTAACCGTACGGGCAACTTGCTCAGTTTAACCGGGTGTATTTTTTTTTTTTCTAGTGGCTTTACGTCGCACTGACACAGATAGGTCTTATGGCGACGATGTGAGAGTAGGAGGCTAGGAGTTGGATGGAAGCGATCGAGGCCTTAATTAAGGTACAACCCCAGAATTTGCCTAGTGTGAAAATGGGGAACCACGGAAAACCAACTTCAGGGCTGCCGACAGTGGTATTCGAACCCATTTTATCCCGGATGCAAGCTCCAGCTGCGCGCCCCTGATCGCACAGCTAACTGGCCCGGTTTAACCATTATTCCGTACGAACTATAATAATGGAGATATTCACAAATTCACGTTTTTTTGTATGTGTTAGGATCATCAATGGCAATATCACTGACATGGTAAAGAGTTAATATTGATAATGTTGATACCGTGTGAGCTGGCCATGCGCTGACCTTGCATCCGTGAGATAGTGGACTCGTACCCCACTTTCGGCAGCCCTGAAGATGGTTTTCCGCGGTTTCCTATTTTCACACCTGGCAAATGATGTAACTTAATTAAGACCATTACCACTACCTTTCCCCTCCTTGCCCCTTCCTATCTCATCATTGCTATAAGACCTATGTGTGTCAGTGCGACGTAAAGCAAATTACAAAAAAGAAAGAAAAATAAGCATGCTTAGAAAACATTTTAGAAAACATCTCCTACTTTAATATTGCTTGAATTCCGTTTGTGCATATGACATGGGTTTTCATGTCAACAGAATGGTTTGTTATTTTATCACGTTCTTGTTCTTCTTCTTCTAGTTGTGAGCTGTTCGGTAATCCGCCAGCGATGGGCAGTACAACTAATATGAGTATAATATGTGCTTTCCTGTATGGTTGAATGAGTTCTAATAATTTCGTGTTGCTTTTTCTAGTCGGGTGCATCCCTTCTAAGGCAGACCCTCAGATGTGGGCGGGTGGCATCTGCCGTATGTAGGTAACTGCGTGTTTTTGTGGTTGAGGATAGTATTATATGTGGTGCGCGAGTTGCAGGGATGTAGGGGAAAGCACAAATACCCAGTCCCCTAGCCAAGGGAACAAACCATTTATGGTTACAATCTCAGACCCGGCTGGGAATTGAACCCGGGACCCTCTGAACCAAAGCCCAGCACGCTAATCATTTAGCCATGGAGCCGGACGTTGAATGAGTTTACCTATCCATAGAGAAAACGTCTCGTATAACGTAAACGTCGTCGCTGATTTCATTTTACCACAGATCTAGAAACTGTAATGGTGAGACCCGGTATTTTCCAGGGTTATGCATCGACGAAATTAAAATATGTTAGTAGATTAACGCGCGTCCGCCTCTGTGGTGTAATGGTTAGTGTGATTAGCTGCTACCCCCGGAGGCCCGGGTACGATTCCCGGCTCTGCGACGAAATTTGAAAAGAGGTGCGAGGACTGAAACTGGGTCCACTCAGTCTCGGGAGGTCAGATGAGTAGAGGTGGGTTCGATTCCCACCTCAGCCATCCTGGAAGTGATTTTCCGTTGTTTCTACTTCTCCGCCAGGCAAATGCCGGGATGGTAGGCTAACACAAGGCCACGGCCGCTTCCTTCCCTCTTCCTTGTCTATCTCTTCCGCCCCCCCCCCCCGCCCAAGGCCGCTGTTCATCATATCAGATGAGGCCACCTGGGCGAGGTACTGTACTGGTCATTCTCCCCAGTTGTATCCCCAGACCAAATGTTTCACGCTCCAAGACACCCTTGAGGCGGTAGAGGTGTGATCCCTCGCTGAGTCTGAGGGAAAAACTAACCCTTGAGGGTAAAATGATTAAGAAAGAAAGAAAAAAAGCGTACACTAGGTAAACAAGTGTGAGAACATTAGACCATCAATAGTAATATCATGGCTCTCATGAGGCCAGGTAAGGTCAATCGCGAGTACCTGCTTACTTACTCGTGTAGATAAACTAAGTCGTCAGGATCACAAGAATGAGTAAACTGAGTCGCCAGGAGTCCCAGTTTACCTCGCATGAATATTTTGTATTAAGTATTCGAATATACAGGGTGCTCAGAGACCACGTTAAGCGGGTATAATAAATATTAAAGAGGTGGTCATACTGATACAAACCCGCAAATAAATGGGTTAGAAATCATACTGGTGTATCAGTCAGTGAATGGAATGAGGGAATACAAATGGTTACTAATGTGTGCGCTGTTCGATCTATTCCTGGCAGGTCCCAGAACGGTAAGATCTCTCGGCATTGCCCAAGAGGTATAGAAACACTTCCTCATCTTTGGGGACTTTGCTGCGGAATGCCAGGCATAACAATATTTGGTCCTATTGTTAACCGTACAACAGGGTTACAGATTCCATTCAGTATTTATTTTTATTATTATTATTATTATTATTATTATTATTATTATTATTATTATTATTATTATTATTATTATTATTATTATTATTAACCCTATTCATTAGATTTTATATTCTGTTTCTCATCATTTAGACTGTAATAATTAGGTACCACGCATATTATTGTATTTAATCATAGGTTAAGTGAATATGTTTGTAATTATGCTGTATATTAGTAAGTGAGATTTGTTGGTTTGATATAGTCATTCTGTGGCTTGTAACTCTAGGCAGATGTGTTGGCAGAGTATTTTGCAATCGAGGCTATGTTTAACTGAGAATGTTATGTGCAAGTAGGTTTTCCAGTGATTCATGCCGCATAGTCACTGTAATCCGCTTGGGTACGCTTATACGACACATGACTGATGACATCAGTGCGTGGACACGTGATTGCGACCAAGTGTCAGTATTCGCCAGCTACTGTATGTTGAGCTGGAAGGGATGAACAGAGAGTAGGGAGATGAGTCGTCATCGCGAGGTTATATAAGTCGATGCGACGGTGGTGAGAGGTATCAGATGATATGTATCAGTCAGATGTATCAAATGGAAGAAGTGGTCTTAGAGTGATGGTCAGAGCTAAGAGTGGTGTTTGAAGAAGTAATAATCGAGGAGGTCTACAAGTGGTGGTTGTATCCGAGCAGAGACGGGTACTATGCTGATAAAGAAACAACATCTTCTTGTGAGGATGGACTTCACAAGATGTTTCAATAATATTTTCAAATTTCTTATAATATATTGAGTGGACGTAATTACATTGGAGCTCCCTACACGCGTACATGGTATGTAGGCCAACTCCTTGTTGTATAAGAAGATAACAGCAGACGGCTCCCGACTTCAGCTCATAGGTTTTCCCTGGAATTTCAAGTTCAACAGCGGTGTATGCAGACATCAGGTAATTAAAGCATCAGACATGTTATGCATTCATAACATGAAGAAGAATGTAATCAGCGGCGATATCACATCTCACTTCAAGTTCATGCCAATGGCTTTTTTTGTTTAGATTAAATTTTTCTTTTATTAGTACCGCAAATCTCACTAGATATATTTCTTTGTTAAATTAAAAGACGTCAATGCTTGTTCATTGTGAAGTAAATTATAGTCATAAACTCAGTTTTATTTTAATTATAATAAGTGATTCCAGATCCATGTACAATCCTCAATTGTGGAAATGCAACAGTAATTTAATATTGTCCTGATCCATATCCCTGTATATTGCCAAATATGTGAGTTTATCACCTCACGCCTTGAGATAATTGATATAAGAGGTATGCTCTACCAAATTTTGTTGTTTTTATTTAAAAAGCAACTGGCGCTCAAACAAATGTTATGCATATTGTGTGAAGGAGATGAAGGTATAAGAGTAGTGGTTGGAGTAGCCACACTATAGAGCAAATTCCCTCAGAAAGAAAAAAATATATGGTCCCGATAACGGTAGATGTAGGAGATTTGACATCATAGCCTACAAGGAATCACAGGGTGTGGGATATATAATATACCCCACAGCTCGTTTTGAAATCTCCATAGACCAAGCAGAGACGTTGATAAGCGAATGAAGCTTATCTATGAACCGAGCATGATTTATTTTAAAGATAAATTTGGATTGAAGGACTTTAAATTTATAGTATTAATGATAGGAGCTCGGGGGACGATTCCTCAATTCTTTGTGAATTTTTGGGAGCAATTTAATTTAGAAGTTCCTAAACTACAAACTATGTCTTTATTAGCTTTACCAGATACCACTTCATTAATGAGAAATCCGCTACGTGTTCTAACTCACTTTTTTTGCAAGTGGCTTTACGTCGCTCCGACACAAATGCGTCTTATGGTGACGTTGTGATAGGAAAGGCTTAGGAGTTGGAAGAAAGCTGCCGTGGCCTTAATGAAGGTACATCCCCAGCATTTGCCTGGTGTGGAAATGGGAAACCTCGGAAGACCATCTTCAGGGCTACCGACAGTGGGATTCGAACCCAACATCTCCCGGATGCAAGCTCACAGCCGCACGCCCCTAACGTACGGCCAACTCGCCCGGTGTTCTAACTGTTATAATTTGAAGACATTATGAGAATAGTGCAATCAAAAAAATTATTGTAAACCAAAATTATTACCTCATTTGTTTCATTATGCTTTACCCATCGTGTCAACCTGCAACTGAGGGACTTTTGTAAATAATAATAAATAACATATATAATCCGATCTCACAGGTGGTTGTCATGATATTAGCTGTAGAACTTAGCTAATCAGGTCGCTTTGCGGGAGAATTCAAATAGGATTTGTGAGGTGGTGTGGCTAAATCTGATCGTTGCTAAACACTGGCTTGAGAGAGCCAATCGCCCAAGGATGGATTCAAACACGGACCTCCAAGCTGACAGGATCGCGCTACGGTGACACCGGCTGAAACCCAAGGTGTATTTGTGTTTGATGCGGATTTTTCGTCGTGGCTCTCAGGCTGGTCTTATGTCCTTGCAGATTTAGCAACATCGGTTTGGAAAGTTCATTTGAATTCGCCCGCGAAGCGACCTGACTGGCTAACTTCACAAGCTAATAAGATAACACCAGCGCGAGATTTTTTAAAAAATTATTTTTCAACTAGCTGATGAACCCGTGCTTCGCTACGGGATTCTCAGAAAGACTGACTTTGTGGTTTTCCTAGCCTGAAATCAACATAGGTCATTACAAAAATGTAAGTATGAATGTAGCGATTAAAAGCAATGCCATCATATAAAATACTCGATCAAATGGAAAGCCACACGTTTTATCACTTTTAACGAACAGTGCTGCGGTTAGATTGCGGTGCCAATCTAATAGTCCAAAGTACCAGAGCTGGGATGACCAGGCCGTAGATTGCCATGAACACTCATCTGTCATTATACCGCTAAATATGCACACTGTACATTCCAATCAGTGCCTCGAGATTGAATAGCCCGAATGCTATGATGATCCAGTGTGTTACGTACCAGTAGTATCAGAAATTTTATAAACCAGGGGAATGGCATGCTAAAGAAGAAAGTTATCTAACTCCCCAGCTACTTCCCATCAATATTCAGATAGGCTGTTACACTCTCTACCACTGGGCGAGTTGACCGTGTGGTTACCGGTGCGCAGCTGTGAGCTTGCATCCGAGAGATAGTGGTTTCGAACCCCATTGTCGGCAGCGCTGAAGATGGTATTCCGTGGTTTCCCACTTTCACACCAGTCAAATGCTGGGCCTGTACCTTAATTAAGGCCTAAGGCACTCGTAGCCCTTTCCTATCCCATCGTCGCCATAAAACCTATCTATGTCGGTGCAACGTAAATCAAATAAAAAATACTCTGTACACAGCAGTAATCCTATCTACCGGAGATTAAGGGCAACAGAAGACACAAAGCACATCACGACAAACAATGGTCAATGTAATGTTATTGTTGATCAATGTTATGAGCTTTCTATTGAACCATACTGTTCATGGGCCAATAGTATAGATTTCAGTATTGGATATTGGGATTACATAAGACCACCCACGAAGTCATTGTCTTATAGTATATTTCATAAAAGAGTCCAGAAGAAGCGTTCTTGTGTGAAGTGAGCTAGAGCGTCATTATGAGAAATCTCCAGAACCTCATTAAAGGGAGTTATGTCCCAAGCCAAGCCTCTTAATGAAGATTGGGGACGCTTCCCGGATCCCGGCAAAACTTACATTAGGAGGGAAGAAAGAATTAAATTAATATCTTTGGTTACGGAAGAGTTGCATTGGATTTGATACAAGAATTGCAACCTGCATAATTTTTGCTTTATTTTGATATGCATTAGGGCTGCAATCATAAATGCATTCCTTAATTAAGGTACTTGATGTGCGTTGTGCGGGAAAACTTCGAGTCGCGGGTGCGCGATCAAGCGGCGTGGTTACGCTAAACTGGATTATAAAAACAAGGTCGCCTGGCATATCAGTCTCATTCTTTGACCAGAAGGCTGCTTGAACGAGTCGTCATACTGCATGTTGGTACTGAGAACAACGCTTTGTCTCCGAGCTGCACATACAACTAGTACTACTGTATCTGCGAGGAAGTAAGTAATCAACTTGAATATTCAGCTGAATTCTTGATTTTACCTGTGGTGATATGCTATGATGAGATGAGGTACTGCTTATTAGAGACTGATGAACTAGTAGCTTCATATTTCTGTGAGGTCAAGTTACGACGGACGTAATGCTAAAATAAATATAGGCTCAGGGTAGTTCTTCAAGCACTACATGTTGTCCGAGTGAAGGAATGAAATAACAGTGACTAAGAGAAGTGAAGAAACTATTGTGTACCAGGTTTAAAATTCTGAACAAGACTTGGTCAATGTAACGTGTGAGACACGATAGTAGGGGAAACAGGCATCGAATTTGGACAGTCTGTAATAAATGAATTTGTTTTCAGTTACCCCTGCATCAAGTCAGAACGAGCTTTGACATCATCATTGCGAGGAAGCCACAACCGGAGCTGAAGCCAACACGACAACAGGCATCGATCCAGGAACGTTGGGAGTACCTGATCTGCGCGACGTCGAAGGGGACATCTTCGAACCATCTAGGGAGCAGTACGAAGGAGTCACGCAAGAAAGAATGTCTCCAAGTGGTCAACAGTCTCTGCTGCAAGCGTCGCAGTTTGTCATGATGTGGTAAATTCAGTGGTCCACAGGGAGGGCCGCTCCGTCATGTCATCAATCACTTAAGGTCAGAGCTTTCTAATTCTGTTTCAAGCACGTCATTTAAATTTAGATAGGAATAAGGGGGCCGTCAGTCAACAGATTTGTTATGGTAGGAAAATTTCTTGGTAATAATAAGCTAGGCCTCAAGCTCGAACCCCGTACATTAGGGTAGATGATTGTTTGTAGATTCCTTGTTGGTGTGTTTATATTTCCTTTGATAGTATTATTTTAGCGTACGCGTTATCTTCATGGGTCAGGTCGAACTCCCTTGGTCATAGGAGGTTAGTCAAACAGGCAGGCATTGTTTTTATGTCGCGTTCAGGCATTTGTCTCTGCAGACGTAGATGTGTATAGTTGTGACCAGGATGTAACCCGTAATTCACCTAGCTTCACTGATAGGGCGAGCGAGTCCGTATATTTGAGAGATATGTGCATTATGCATGTAGCTGACTGTGTGTATTGATATGAGAAAGCCCAGCACAGTTGAGAGTATATTGGATGTATTGGAGATGCCTTATTATGGCCATGTGACTATCGCTTAGTGATTTGTGTTTTAGTAGTACCAAGGTTGAGCCCATGGGAGGCGGAAGTAAGATTTGTGATATTGCCGGTGATATTGAGATGAGGGCGGATAGCCCAGGTGTACTTAAAAGAGGGTCTTTAGCAGCAGATTACGTGAGGTGTTTTTTGAAAGGCGAGATTTTTTAGCCTGCAGCCCAGCTGAGCTCGTAAATTATGTGGACTGTCGCTGGTGAAGTGGTCGGAGGGTGAGGGTTGTTGTGCCTGACGTCACAGTCTTGAAAATTGGTTATATTGCCGTCTGCAGCTTGTCGAGTGTGTTAAGGGGAGGAGACGACCTTGATGTTTTGAAAGCAGGGAGAGATTTTTTAATGTTCTATTTGTTCTACGTTAATTTTAACACTGGCCCGTTTGATATTGACACCCTTGGATATGTTGGTTGTGTTCTTTTTATATTGTTTGTATATGAATATTATACGCCTTACTCTTCATGGGACCAGGGTTCGTGACCGAGTCAGGACACTGTACATTATGTGGTGATATTTGTTTGCACCGGAGTTCGATGGTACGAGGCATAGTAAATTTTATGGAATTAATGTTAGATGTGTATTTCAGCAGATATCCGTTTTTCTAGATTTCGTTACTTATACAATTGTAACATGCTTGTTACAGCACAGCTGTTTTCGTGAAGGCAGTGAACTGGTTGTCATCGGCTCAACATTATCTTGACCCAAGCATTTTGAAAGCTCTTATATTTGTAAATAGATTCTGTTTATGTAATAAATCCCTATTTGTTAAACTTTGAATGCAGCGATGTTTTCTGTTACATATTTTTTTTTAATTTAGCTGATTCTTACGTGATTAGTCACTTATCCTAGTGTTTATCTTCATGTTGCCCATTGTCCACCCATGTTATCCCTGAGAAGAGCGCTATTATCCGGCTGAGTAAGGGTAAGTGTTCAGGTAAGACTATGTGCACAAGCTCACGTTTGTGAGAGTTCTTTCACTACTGTACTCTGGGTTCGAGACCGGCTTTCGCCTGACCGGAACTCTGGGGTCCTGTAGGGCACATAGTATTTATGGCGCCAAGCAACTGTGGGGCTCGATATGTCCGTAAATGAGGGTACCCAGACAGAGTAAATATAGCGCCATGGTATTAATGACGCCGAGTAATGTGTGGGCCCGATATTTCAGTAAAAGGGACCATAGCGCCATAGTAAACATTGTGAACTTGGTGTGGCTGACTGAGGACCCGATATTGCAGTAATGAGGGTCATACAGCGTGTTTTATTATGCCGTCAGGTGACGCTTGATATTTGTGTAAACGAGCTCACACAGCCAAGTTGTATTTTGCTGATGTTCTCCGTAAATAGGGCTATAGGTCATAACTTGTGTCTATAAAAGCAGGACCTAATATTTCGGTAAATAAAAGTCATGCAAGGCTTGATTTCAGGCATATGTTATGGCAGCTGCATTCAATTATGTGGAGTGCAGGTATACGAAGTTTGGTCTTTGATCTGTACTGTTAGCTTAGTGATATATTAGGAGTATCTTGTTGAGACTTGTGATGTTTATATGACTGCCAGTTCAGAGAGGTATTTCGTGATTTATATGTCCCTTGGTCTTACTATTAGAATATGGATATTGCAGTTGATGTTGATTAGCGAGGACGTACTGATGTAGTGGTTACCGTGGAGTGTTGGATGATATTCGTGTGGGGATTTGACCTGTAGGGTGTTGTGTTTGACAGGTGTATGATAATATAGCTTTGATTTTTGCATGTTGAAGTTTTTTGTTGTTTTTATGACATTTGTTGGAGAATTTTGTGTTTGTGTTGTATATATTTTGTATCATAGTGTTGTGCTGACGGTTACCCTATGTTTGAGTGACATGATGTTATATTGAGGTAGCCTACTCAGGCTTTGGAAGTTCGCGAGTTTAGTAGTTAGGAAACTTTTTGATAAATTAGAATTGAGGGAAATTGATAGTACTTGAAATTTAATCGGTGACATACGGAGCGGATTTTCCGCCGGACCTTATGACAAGTGAGTGCGGAATGTCGGCAGACATGGGAGAGGTGCTGAGGTACCTGAGCGATCAGATAAAAGAACTGAAAGAACACTTAACCGAGCAACTCACGGAAAAATTCGCGGAGTCCGAAGAAAAGGTTACACAAACAATGACCGAGCAACTCACGGAAAAATTCGCGGAGTCCGAAGAAAAGGTTACACAAACAATGACCGAGCAACTCACGGAAAAATTCGCGGAGTCCGAAGAAAAGGTTACACAAACAATGACCGAGCAACTCACAGAGAAATTCGCGGAGTGCGAAGAAAAGTTTACACAAACAATGACCGAACAATTAGTACTCACAGAGACACGGGTAGCGAACCAAATAACTGAGCTAAAGGAGCACACTAGCATTCGTTTGGAGCAATTGGCCTCTGAAAATGAAGCGACTAGGGAAACCATAGCAGAATTAGATACAAAAATAGAAAACGTACGTCAGTGCTGTGTCACCACGACCGAGAAGTTGAGTCAACAGGTTGAAGAGTCGCACAGAACGGTAGAGAAACAAATTCGTGAAGTAAAGAACAGTATCGAGGGAATAGAACAGCGTATGGAAGAAAAAGACAAAGAGACTCAGTCGGAACTAGGAACATTTAAAGAAAACCTGGTGGCAGTAGTAGTCCGTATGGACCATACCCAAGAAGAACTAGTAAGAATAGAAGAAAAACTAGAGGCTAGGACTCAAGAAGTAGTTGACAAATATGAGAAGACGACCGAAAAGAATAAGGCTAAGATTGCTGGACTAGAACTGGGTTTACAACAGACTAGGAAGGAAGTCAGCGCTGAGGTCCAGGGTTTGAAGAAGTGCCGAGAGCAGGAACAACGGACAACTGAGAAGCGAATACAGGGGTTAGAGCATGAAATGGAGAATATGCGTGATAAGTTGGACCAACTGAAAATCGAGGAGGAAAACGGAGTAAATAAGCGGAAGCTGTGTAGGACTCACAGCCCGATAGAACGCCGGTATGGAGGTGACAGCCTGAATGAAAGTCAGGATGAGGGACATGAACTGCTAGGAGAATCATCTAGGGCTAAACCAAGAATAGGAAATTCTACCCTATTCAGTCAGGACAGTGTTTTCCCGGGTTATAATTGGATTAGGGCACCCGAGGAGAAACCTAAGAAATTCGAGGGGAATGGGGAGGTCACGCCCCGTTCATTCCTGAAAGAGTTAGAAACATACATGGACGAATGCCAGATACCACCAGAGCGCAGATTACGCACAGCAGAAAGGTATCTTGGAGGGATTGCTGGAGCCTGGTTCAAGGCATTTGGGCAAGCATTTAAAAATTATGATGAGTTTAAACGCGCATTCCTGAATAAATTCTGGAATCAGGGGCATCAGCTGGCGCTTAGAATGGAGCTCTACGCTCGTAGGTATGCAAATAGTACGCCCACAAGACTAAGCGAGTTCTTTATTTCCCAATACTTACGTTTGCAAGAGCTAGATCATCAGCCCGAAGAAATGAAAATCGTCACGACCATTATTAGGCAGTTGCCTGTAGAGGTACAAAGAGCTCTAATCGCGGCAAATGTTACGACGGCGGTGGCCGCGGAGGAAATGCTTAGGCTCTGGGACCAGACGTCTGCACTGCATCAGCCACGTATACGGGCCATCGAAACTGTCCATCATGTGAACGTTCATGCGGGAGAGCAGATTGGAGAAGGAAGCCACAAGGAGTGTCAAAATTCCGGCACTCAAACGCCAACCCTGAGGGAACGAGAAGAAGAAAACCCTAAACCCAGAGGAGACACGAACTGGCGACCTCGAAGGTGGAGCACATGGCAGGATGAACCGGACCGATGGAGAGGACAAGAACGCCGAAGGAATTCATTTGAACAGCGAAGGAGTGACCGGCCGTACTGGAGACGAGACGGAGATCGTTACAACCCCAGAAATAACAGCCAGCGGTGGAATGGAAACCGAGCGAGGTATAACAGACCTAGGGAGAGTTCACTGCGCCCGAGAGATGGTGACAGACAAGAGGGTGCCTTCCACTCAAGAGTAAGAGGATCGGGGGATGTATCACCACAAGACACATGGCAGGAAGCAATACGAACCCACAGTGCTGCCAACTCTCCGGGAGCTGCGAGCTTGGCTTACCAAGAATTCCACAACGGAGCCAGGCAGAAGAATCTAAACCCAAATGCACCCAGTTTTGCTGAGATCGAGAGGGAGTATAAAAAAACGAGAAATTTAGTGCAAGGAGATAGAATTTTTCGCGAGGATGCCGGTTGGTTGACTATAGCTATCCATAAATGGGTTATCACTCCAGATGATCTACTAGAGGATCCTATTAAAAGTAACTTGCCCCGACCTAAATAATTACCAGTAATTTATACTAGAATTCACGGTTTGGATGTATGCTCCCTGGCTGATACAGGAGCCACGGTCAGTGTGGTGTCACAAGCCTTAGTATCGGAAATTCAAAGCCGAGTTCGTATCCCGTCTATACCAATTTCGAAAGTCAAAATTAAGGGTATTATACCAGACAAGGCAACGTCCTGTAAGGAGCAGGTATTACTTGACATCCAAACTGGAGTCTTACTGGTGTCCCATCCATGTATTGTGCTTCCCAAAATGGAATATAATCTTATATTAGGAGCCGATTTCTTAAGAGAATACGAAGCTGTTATTGACATGGGTACAAACTCTATCCTGTTAAATTTAAATGGTAACCAGGAACAAATAGCGTTAAACAAGAACCAGGATTACCAACCCGGTGAACGTATTTGGACAATGGACATGCAGACGGAAGAACTTGGTTCAGAAGGATGGCTGCAGGGTCATGAAGAAATAATACCAGAGTTTGAAATCATGGTATCCGAATTGGAAGAACAACGAGAGAGAGAAAATTTTTTGGGTCTGTTGCCGGGGAAAATCGAAGAAGCGAAGATTAGTCCGGAGGACAAGGGGCGGCTGCAAGAATTATTGAAGAGGCATGAGACGGTCTTTGGTTCGAGGCCTGGAAAGATCCCTAATTACCAGTACAAATTGTGTGTGAATAACTGGGAGCCTTTCAAACAGAGACCTTATCCGATTCCAGAGAAAATGCTACCCCAGGTCCGGGAGGTAATCGAAGACATGGAGCGGAACGGGATAATCGCCAAATCCCCGAGTCCGTTTTTAAACCCATTGTGTGCAGTGTCCAAAGCAAATGGAACAGTTCGCGTGTGCCTAGACGCACGATCTTTGAACCTGCGCCTAGTCCCCGAGTATGAGAGACCTCCAAACCTTAAAGACATTCTTAAGAAGTTCGGAGGTATGGAATTCTTCAGCACGGTAGACATGACCTCAAGCTTTCATCATATCGTACCGGATTCTTATTTGATAATCAGACGTATATTTTCCTACGGCTTCCCTTTGGCCTGGCTTCAAGTTGTGCCGCTTTGATACGGGCACTGGAATCGAACCTCTGTCCCGAGGTAAAAGAGTTTACGATTAGGTACATCGACGATATTTTAATTTGCACCAAAACCCTAGAAGAACACCTGGAAAAATTGAATTTACTCTTTCAGGACCTCGAGCGATGCAATTTCAAGGTAAATTTTGAGAAATCGCACTTCTGTCAGCGCAGGGTACTGTTCCTGGGACATGTTGTCGACGGTCAAGGCATTCGGCCTAACCCAGCTAAAATTGCAGCAATACAGAATTTTCCTAGGCCAATCAAGATTAAACACGTTAGGCAGTTCTTGGGCCTAACGAACTTTTTCTCCAATCATTGTCCCGGTTACACGGAAACCGTGGCGCCACTTCAAGACATGTTAAAGGCTAATAACAGGTGGAAATGGGGAGAAGAGCAAGAAAAAGCTTTCATAAACACTAAAGTACTTTTGGAGAATTCCGTAAAATTGGGGTACCCTAGCTTCGATAGAAAGTTCATAATACAGACGGACGCTTCTGCAGTAGGAGTCGGAGCAGTGCTTTACCAGGAAACACCCGAGAGGGAGCATAAAATATCATATTTGGCTTTCATGAGTAGAAAATTACGAGGACACGAGTTGAAATACACTACCACCGAGTTGGAGATGTTAGCCATAGTTACTGCCTTGGCACACTGGAGAAAGTATGTATACGGGTTCCCAGTAGTGATTAGAACAGATCACAAAGCCCTTATTTTTATTCTCAAGACCGACATGGCTAATGCACGGGTCAGTAGATGGGCACTTTACGTCCAGCAGTTCGACCTCACGGTGGAACATTGCCCAGGGAAATTGAAGGTACTTGCTGACGCCTTAAGCAGGAATCCAAATCCGGAGGAGCTCACAATGCACTTAACTATGTTAGACCAAGAGGATCAGAATATACTGGAGAGACTTCGAAATATTCATGAGGAACAGGCAAATTACCCAGAGACAGGACGGCTGATCCAGTACTTTCGGAAAGAACTCCAACCCGGGACTCCACAGTACGCTGAAGCGGAGCGCAAAGCGGCAAATTATCATTACTTCAATAATATTTTACATAAATTCGTGGATGAGAATCACACGAAATTTAGAATTGTTGTACCTCCTCGATTACAGATTGACTTGGTGTGGATAGCTCAGCACTCTACAGGACATTCAGGAATTGATAAAGTGGTAGCAATACTGCAGGAAACTTTCGTTTGGCCTAAAATGAGGACAATGGTACAGAAAATTCTGCGTACCTGTGACATCTGTCAGAGGGTGAAACCCAATCCTTACCTTCTGAAGCAACCGCCAAGACCACTGATACCCACGGGACCACGTAAATTATATGCAATAGACTTCTTCGGTCCCTTGCCCTCTGCTACTAGGGGCTTAAAGTACATCCTTGTCTGTATGGACGTGTTCAGTAAATTTGTAACATTATGCCCTATTCAGAAGGCGAATACTCGCTCGGCACTGTCGCAGATCAAGAAGAAGATAATACCCATTATGGGTAAGCCAGAGAGCATCGTAAGTGATCATGGGAGCCAATTCACTGCTGCAGGGTTTAAGCGTGAATTAGAAAGACTGGGAATTAAGCATGTCTTATCCAGTATCAGACATCCGCAAGCTAACCCGAGTGAACGGGTCATGAGGGAAATATCCAAGTATTGTAGGATATACTGCCCGAGAGAACATTATAAATGGAACACTGTAGTGCCCATTATTACTGAGTGTATTAACTCAACCAGACACGAATCCACTGGTATGATTCCGGCATGGCTTCAGAACAATGTGCTGCCCAAACGTCCTTGGAGAATGTCATTCCTTGCCCTAGGGATCCTCAACTAGCTCGAGAGATATGTATTAGGAACGTCACGGATCACTTAAAAGCACAGGCTGAAAAACGGCTGCGAAGAACAAGGAAAAAGAGGTTTCATAGACCCCTACAAGTGGGCGAGTTGGTTTTAGTTAAGACACCCACTGTCTCCAACCCTACAGAGAGATACTACCACAAGTTTGCTGAGCTATATACTGGACCGTATAGAATAATTCGTAGTTATGAAAATAACTCATACAAGGTACAAAGCTTGGACGCTACAGTGACGAAGGTCTTTAACTCGGCAAATCTTAAGCCCTTTTTCAGACCAGGCCAATACCAATTAAACAATCATAAAGAAGAAGAAGGAGACGAAGAAGAGGAAGAAGAACTTGGGGAGGAAGACACCGAAGATATTGCAGGAGCGGAGGTTGTCATTCCGGAAGAAGATGAACATGACGGCGGAGAAGAACAACCAGAGGTACCCAGTGGTGAAGGACAAGAAGAAGAAGAAGTAAATATGATTTCTTCAGGAAACCATCATAAACGGCTATCTGAGCAGCGAGAAGAAACGGAATGTCAAGGCTGCGAGAGTAACCACTGGAGATTTCTAGCCCTGCTTGATACCTATTACCAAGTTAGGAAGGATAGGGAGGCTATTATGTCTGTAGCCGAAGATAGTCCCGTGCCATGAAGTTTTGAAAATTTACAGCATAAAGGATTGCAATGAGAAGATGATCTCGACATTGAGGAAAATAAAATTTTTTCTATGAACCATACTGTTCATGGGCCAATAGTATAGATTTCAGTATTGGATATTGGGATTACATAAGACCACCCACGAAGTCATTGTCTTATAGTATATTTCATAAAAGAGTCCAGAAGAAGCGTTCTTGTGTGAAGTGAGCTAGAGCGTCATTATGAGAAATCTCCAGAACCTCATTAAAGGGAGTTATGTCCCAAGCCAAGCCTCTTAATGAAGATTGGGGACGCTTCCCGGATCCCGGCAAAACTTACATTAGGAGGGAAGAAAGAATTAAATTAATATCTTTGGTTACGGAAGAGTTGCATTGGATTTGATACAAGAATTGCAACCTGCATAATTTCTGCTTTATTTTGATATGCATTAGGGCTGCAATCATAAATGCATTCCTTAATTAAGGTACTTGATGTGCGTTGTGCGGGAAAACTTCGAGTCGCGGGTGCGCGATCAAGCGGCGTGGTTACGCTAAACTGGATTATAAAAACAAGGTCGCCTGGCATATCAGTCCCATTCTTTGACCAGAAGGCTGCTTGAACGAGTCGTCATACAGCGTGTTGGTACTGAGAACAACGCTTTGTCTTCGAGCTGCACATACAACTAGTACTACTGTATCTGCGAGGAAGTAAGTAATCAACTTGAATATTCAGCTGAATTCTTGATTTTACCTGTGGTGATATGCTATGATGAGATGAGGTACTGTTTATAAGAGACTGATGAACTAGTAGCTTCATATTTCTGTGAGGTCAAGTTACGACGGACGTAATGCTAAAATAAATATAGGCTCAGGGTAGTTCTTCAAGCACTACATGTTGTCCGAGTGAAGGAATGAAATAACAGTGACTAAGAGTAGTGAAGAAACTATTGTGTACCAGGTTTAAAATTCTGAACAAGACTTGGTCAATGTAACGTGTGAGACACGATAGTAGGGGAAACAGGCATCGAATTTGGACAGTCTGTAATAAATGAATTTGTTTTCAGTTACCCCTGCATCAAGTCAGAACGAGCTTTGACATCATCATTGCGAGGAAGCCACAACCGGAGCTGAAGCCAACACGACAACGGGCATCGATCCAGGAACGTTGGGAGTACCTGATCAGCGCGACGTCGAAGGGGACATCTTCCAACCATCTAGGGAGCTGTACGAAGGAGTCACGCAAGAAAGAATGTCTCCAAGTGGTCAACAGTCTCTGCTGCAAGCGTCGCAGTTTGTCATGATGTGGTAAATTCAGTGGTCCACAGGGAGGGCCGCTCCGTCATGTCATCAATCACTTAAGGTCAGAGCTTTCCAATTCTGTTTCAAGCATGTAATTTAAATTTAGATAGGAATAAGGGGGCCGTCAGTCAACAGATTAGTTATGGTAGGAAAATTTCTTGGTAATAATAAGCTAGGCCTCAAGCTCGAACCCCGTACATTAGGGTAGATGATTGTTTGTAGATTCCTTGTTGGTGTGTTTATATTTCCTTTGATAGTATTATTTTAGCGTACGTGTTATCTTCATGGGTCAGGTCGAACTCCCTTGGTCATAGGAGGTTAGTCTAACAGGCAGGCATTGTTTTTATGACGCGTTCAGGCATTTGTCTCTGCAGACGTAGATGTGTATAGTTGTGACCAGGATGTAACCCGTAATTCACCTAGCTTCACTGATAGGGCGAGCGAGTCCGTATATTTGAGAGATATGTGCATTATGCATGTAGCTGACTGTTTGTATTGATATGAGAAAGCCCAGCACAGTTGAGAGTATTTTGGATGTATTGGAGATGCCTTATTATGGCCATGTGAATATCGCTTAGTGATTTGTGTTTTTGTAGTACCAAGGTTGAGCCCATGGGAGGCGGAAGTAAGATTTGTGATATTGCTGGTGATATTCAGATGAGGGCGGATAGCCCACGTGTACTTAAAAGAGGGCTTTTATCAGCAGATTACGTGAGGTGTTTTTTGAAAGGCGAGATTTTTTAGCCTGCAGCCCAGCTGAGCTCGTAAATTATGTGGACTGTCGCTGGTGAAGTGGTCGGAGGGTGAGGGTTGTTGAGCCTGGCGTCACAGTCTTGAAAATTGGTTATATTGCCGTCTGCAGCTTGTCGAGTGTGTTAAGGGGAGGAGACGACCTTGATGTTTTGAAAGCAGGGAGAGATTTTTTTAATGTTCTATTTGTTCTACGTTAATTTTAACACTGGCCCGTTTGATATTGACACCCTTGGATATGTTGGTTGTGTTCTTTTTATATTGTTTGTATATGAATATTATACGCCTTACTCTTCATGGGACCAGGGTTCGTGACCGAGTCAGGACACTGTACATTATGTGGTGATATTTGTTTGCACCGGAGTTCGATGGTACGAGGCATAGTAAATTTTATGGGAATTAATGTTAGATGTGTATTTCAGCAGATATCCGTTTTTCTAGATTTCGTTACTTATACAATTGTAACATGCTTGTTACAGCACAGCTGTTTTCGTGAAGGCAGTGAACTTGTTGTCATCGGCTCAACATTATCTTGACCCAAGCATTTTGAAAGCTCTTATATTTGTAAATAGATTCTGTTTATGTAATAAATCCCTATTTGTTAAACTTTGAATGCAGCGATGTTTTCTGTTAGATATTTTTTTAATTTAGCTGATTCTTACGTGATTAGTCACTTATCCTAGTGTTTATCTTCATGTTGCCCATTGTCCACCCATGTTATCCCTGAGAAGAGCGCTATTATCCGGCTGAGTAAGGGTAAGTGTTCAGGTAAGACTATGTGCACAAGCTCACGTTTGTGAGAGTTCTTTCACTACTGTACTCTGGGTTCGAGACCGGCTTTCGCCTGGCCGGAACTCTAGGGTCCTGTAGGGCACACTATATTGTAGGCCTTCACATTTAGTTTTCTTTTGACTCTGTGATTTGTAAAATATTTTATACCATAAACTGTAGTTTCTTATTCTCCGACTTTACATACCGATTTTCATTAAATACTGTTTACCCATTTTGTCGTTACTCGGCGCTGATATGTACTTAGTAACAAAAATCCAAATACATGAATATCTTTGTGATCATAGCCAGTACGGTAACAATGTATAAGACATGAATAATAGGAAATTTAACACTATATAACCTTAGTTATGTAGCATTCATCGATTACACCTCTAATAAGAAATATTTGAGAATTACATTTTAGGCCTTCCCCTAAACTACCATATCACTCAGGGTGAATAAAATAATTTACAGCCTAGACTATAGCGACTTATTTCCTGACTTTGCATACCGATTTTCATCAAGGTAGGACTATTAATAACAACAATATTTGAGAATTAAATTTTAGGCCTTCCCCTAAACTACCATTTTTCTCAGCGTGAATACAATTATTGATAGCCTATATTGTAGCAACTTATTCCCCAACTTCGCATACCCATTTTCTTTAAAATACGACCACTAATAACATAAATAGTTGAGAATTCAATTTTAGGCCTTCCCCTAAACTACCATTTCACTCAGCGTGAGTAAAATGATTTATAGCGTAGATTGTAGAGGCTCATCCCCCGACTTCACATACCGATTTTCATTAGACCACTAATAACATAAATAGTTGAGAATTCAATTTTAGGCCTTCCCCTAAACTACCATTTCACTCAGCGTGAGTAAAATGATTTGTAGCCTAGATTGTAGAGGCTCATCCCCTGACTTCACATACCGATTTTCATTAAATTCTCTTCAACCGTTTTCTCGTGATGCGTGTACATACATACAGACAGACAGAAATTACGGAAAACTGAAAAGTGCATTTTCTTGTTACTATGGACATGACTGATACAGATATACCATTATTTTCAAATTCTGAGCAATGTACAGGCAAAACTCTTATTTTATGTATATAGATATAACCAATCCTCTAACGCTTATATACCCGGTTCACGTTGTTTCGGACCATCCTGTACATGCATTGACGAACATCCAGCCAAACACCAATATTTCACTGAGAACAAGCTAAACAAACACCATGGCACTATAGCCCAAACGGGCCTTGTTCTACCAAGCTATCGCTGCTCGAAAGCCTGCAGATTATGAGCTACTGCGCAGTCAACGCCACGAATCTTCTCGGTAGTTTTTCTTGGTTTTCTAGACCAAAGCCGCGCTCCCACCGTCAGACAGCTCCTCAGTTGTACCTGTCCTCAGATCCAGGTAAAAATACCTGACGTGGCCGGAAATCGAACCCTACACCTCCAAGTCATACACGTTCTCTATCCCTAGACCTACGCGGCTGGCATTTCACTGAGGTAAAGAGTTAAAAAAAATAGCAGTCTAAGAGGAGGAAGGATGTTCAAGGGAAATAAGACACAGTGAATCAGGATATCGCAAGATTTCAGTTTATAAGATTACTTTCTCTAAAATTCCTTCGTGTACCTTTAACTAATGTAAGACCTTGACGATCTGAAAGTGAAGTGACAAAATATTTTAAAACACACCATTCTTATGAATAAATATAATAATTTCGTGTGACTATTTCTAGCCGGATACATCCCTTGTAAGGCAGACTCTCCGATGAGGGTGGGCGGCATCTGCCATGTGTAGGTAACTGCGTTTTATTGTGGTGGAGGTTAGTATTTTGGGTGGTGTGTGAGTTGCAGGGATGTTGAGGACAGCACAAACACCCAGCCCACGAGCCACTGGAATTAACCAATGAAGGTTAAAATCCCCTTGACCCCCTGAACCGAAGGCCAGTACGCTGACCATTAAGCCAACGAGTCTGACGATTTTAAAAATGAAATGAAATGGCGTGTGGCCTCCGGCGAGGCTTGGTGCAATCCTTTGATTTGACTCCCGTAGGCGACCTGCGCGTCGTGATGAGGATGATATGATGATGATGACGGCACACACACCAAATCTCCGTGCCAGGGGAATTAACGAATTGTGATTAAAATTCACGACCCTGCCGGGAAATGAACCCGGGATCCTTGTGACCAAAGGCCAAACACTAATTACTTAGCCATGGAGCCGGATATTTTAATAATAAAATGTGACAACATTTTAAAGCACGCCAGCCAACTACTAATTATAGGCTAGCAGTCTTTTGTCAATTCCAAGTCAGGCAAAAAGAAGAGAAAATATTTTGCAGTAACGAACGTTATTCGGGATTGAGTTTACCTCTACCCATTTCTGACACGGACTCAGTTTACCGCATTTTCCACAGTTGGGACTGACTTTACCAATCCCGGGCTCTTACACCGGTCGATGTTGAGATTACACGAAGCTTGGAGCTCGTGTTTCCCCTTTCCTCATTACCATTTCTTTCACGTCATTTCATCGGTCATATCTACTATAACGATGTCGACGTAATAAAAGCCTTCGCTCTCCAAGTCAGTCACGACCGTCAGATAAGCTCAGCTACAGACGAAAAGAAAATTACTTTTTATATCGGTTCCTAAAAGTTATTATTATATTTCTTCAGACAGGAAGCACTGCATTTCAGATTAATATTAATTTATTTGAAGTGCTTAAAGCAAGAAAGACGAATTTCATGGGATTAGCCCAGGCGAAATATGACTACTGGCCTGTACTGCAGAGAATAGCTATATTTATATACTATAATCTCCGTATAGGGGATATCTTTAGCAATAGCGAATTTTCATTCTAAACTCTTTAGTTAAGTCCGTCACTATGGCAAGATTTGCATCGCTTCCCACGGGCCAGAAGAGAACATGACAGAGTCAGATTTAAATTACGTGCCCACTAGGCACGTGCCAAGGGGTGGCGACATTACATTAGGGGCTGGCAAATCTGGCTAATACTATATTTTGTTAATTCCTTCAAACATTTTTGTGTGCTTAGATTGAGTAATTTACGAAGTTAACCGTTTAATTTCTTTCAACTCATTCTATTTTTTCTCAGCGCCATGTCATTCTCTACCCGTTTGAACTTGACAGTTTTGGCTGAATGGTCAGAGTAATCTCTTTCGGTTCCAAGAGCCCCGTGTTCGATTTCAGGGCGGGTCGGTGAATTTAATCTTAAGTGATTAAGTCCCCTCTTTCTGAGACTGGGTGTTTGTGCTGTCACTAACATACCTGCATCTTACTCACCATGCACAACACTAGACCCCACACAAAAACACGCGATTTCCTACACACGCCAAAGGCCGCCCACCTTCGTTGAATGGTCTGACTTACAAAGGCAGCACCAGGCTACCAATAAACACACAAAAAAGACATATCTAAGTAAGACCGCCTTGTTTGACATATACGAAGTGTGCATTTTCCTTGGAAGTTCGGTGACTTTGAATGTGACACAATTATTGTTCTATCATAAGGAATAACCTCTGCATTGTTATACTGGCGGCAAAGGACGAAAACTTCGACGGGAGAGATAATTTTTATCTTTATGCTACCAGATTCCTAATGTTCTGGTTTTGTCTAATATTGTAACTATTGCTTGTACCTTGAATAGTTTTTTTTTTCAGACTGGAAGGGACCGCGTGCTGAAATTTTGCCTAGGGACGTACGAGTGTTAAATCAGCCAAAGGAACATGGCAACTACCGATCCTGTTGACCTGGATACGTCTTCCGCCTATTCCAATTACAGGGATAGAATATACTGACCACAGCCTCATGTAACTCAACTAAAAGAGAAATGGAGGGAAAAGGAGATGTTTAAAATCTCACAGTAGGTCCCCCACGATTTCTCACTTCAACTTTTTACGTTGTAGTAGTAGTAGTAGTAGTAGTAAATGCTACGATCACTTGGTACCCAATTATATTCCCAGTGAATAACAAATACACGAATAAAGATACCACTAACACACAAACAGTTCATGAGAGAAATTTCAAATGGACTAAGTCGAGAGGGCTGTTTAACAGAATATCCCAAATCAACGCCATAAAGCAACAATTCTCTCTATATTCCTTAGCGAATGATAATCAGAATAAAGACGCTATATTATTCGGGCTTCATGATCAAATTCTGCTTTTTGATACGGATAGGTGAATACTAGCAAGGGTGCATGTGAGCGAGTGACACGTCGGTGTGCTACGGCATCGCAACTCGCATAGGTTATCAAGCAAGACAGCTCGGCCGGCCACACACTGTACAGGCTGGCGCAGAATATGATCACGATTGAACTTACGTTCGTTTGCCAATTTTCTGGTGATCTTCCGCTAGGAAACAATAAAAACCGCTGGAGATCGAGTTTTGATTCAGAGCGGCGTGCCTTCTTAAAATGTCAGTAATTTACTTCCGGACAGGCTGTATATATCAGTTTGTGTAGGTGGGCGGGGGTCGGACAATTTGTTAGATGATCGACGTTTATGTTCTTGCTTCAGGGATCGAATACTGGCGAAATTAGTTGACATTTAATTAAGAGGGTGTTGTCCTGATTGCGAACAGTCCAGATTGCTTTCTTTGCTAGTTGCTTTACGTTGCACCGACACAGCTAGGTCTTATGGCGACGATGAGATAGGGAAAGCCTACGAGTGAGAAGGAAACGGCCGTGGCCTTAATTAAGGTTCAGCCCCAGCATTTGCCTGATGTGAAAATGGGAAACCACGGGAAACCATCTTCAGGGCTGCCGACAGTGGGATTCGAACCCACTATCTCCCCGATGCAAGCTCACAGCTGCGCGACTCTAACCGCACAGCCAACTCGCCCGGTAGTCCAGATTGCCAAAAAAGTGGGTACCTGACGGGGATGATTTGGGTTTGACACGCATTAATGAATCCAGATTGCGAACAAGTTGGAAATACCAAGTTGCCCAACCCGCTTGACTAGAAATGTTGACATGGATATGAACAAAATTCTAATTCGACGGGCTGCAGAAAAATTAACACTTAGTTGGTATACCAAGTTCTTGTACACACAATTGGAATACTGGGTAATACACAAAAAAAAAGCATATAAGAAAAACCCACTTGTTTCAAAATAACTGACTATTTCACTTCATATGTATTATTTTGAATAATAATAATAATAATAATAATAATAATAATAATAATAATAATAATAATAATAATAATAATAATAATAAATATTCTAAAGGCTAATGCCTTGTCGATGCAACTACTCACTTCTTTCATTGCCATAAAAAAATACCGTGCGAGTTGGCCCTGTGGTTAGGGGTGCGCGGCTGTGAGCTTGCATCCAGGAGATAATGGGTTCGAGTCCCACTATCAGCAGCCCTTAAGATGGTTCTCCGTGGTTTCCCATTTTCACACCAGGCAAATGCTGGGGCTGTACCTTAATTAAGGTCACGGCCGCTTCCTTCCAACTCCTAGGCCTTTCCTATTCCATCGTCGCCATAAGACCTATCTGTGTCGGTGCGACGTAAAGCCACTAGAAAAGAAATAATAATAATAATAATAATAATAATAATAATAATAATAATAATAATAATAATAATAATAATAATAATAATAATAAAACTGAGTGAATACGGACTGGACAACAAGACTCAAAAAATCATCAGACTAACTCTCACCAACACAACCACCCAAGTAAAATTCATGGGAAATATATCTGAAAAATTTCAGATAAAAACCGGTGTCCGACGAGGACATGGACTTTCCGCACTACTCTTTAACATAGCCCTGGACAAAATCATGAGAGAATGGGAACAAGCTCTAAAAGCTCAAGGAAATTGGCAACCATTAAGTATGACAAGAAAACGTGTAAAAATCTCCTGTCTCGTTTTCGCAGGTGATCTCGCGATCCTCGCAACAAACGAACAACAGGCAATCAGCCAAATCGAAACCCTCAAGATATGCTCAGAAAAATTCGACCTACAAATCTCCTTCTCGAAAACCAAGGTCATGTGTAACCACTGCAGCCTCCAGAATTTGAACACGAAATTTGGCATAATCGAGTTCCGATATCTAGGAGAAATTGTACTACCACCAGGAAAATAACAGAAGGCCCTCGAGGTCCGCATCCAGAAAATTAAGAGAGCCCTCGGCCGAACGCAAAACATTTACAACAAAAAAATGCCTTTCAATCTTCACCAAAATTCGACATTACAATACTGTGATCAAACCTGAAATACTATACGCGAGTGAAACACTGGATCTCCACAGGAAAACAGTACTCGAAGACAGCCTGAAAGAGGAACGTAAAATCATCAGAAAAATCCTCGGCCAAAAATTGACTGACGAAGGTTATAGACTGCAATCTCGTACAAGTACCGAGGAGCTCTCAAACCTTGCGGCCGACATCAGAAAAAGACGCCTGAAATTTTACGGACACATCAAACGCTTTCCAGAAAACAGGCTGACAAGAATCTTACTTGAGGCAACAGAAAACATCAAAACAAATAGGTGGAAAACGGAAATCCGCCAAGACCTGGAAAAATGAGGAATCAAAGTGGCCGACATCGCCGACCGAACCTGCTACAGAACGAAAATCAACAAGTGGGAAGTAGAGTCAGAGAGAAACCGCAAGAAGAAGACAGGAGCTAAGTGGATAGAAGAACAAAGAACCACGATGAGAGAAAAATTGAAGGCTGCCTGGCAAAGAAGGAAATGCACAACTTCTAAGTGAGCTTTGCGTGATCAGTTTACTGGCCTTTTTCGCATCTAATAATAATAATAATAATAATAATAATAATAATAATAATAATAATAATAATAATAATAATAATAATAATAATAATAATAATAATAACCTATTAATATTACAAATCTCATTATTCCACCATAAAAAAATCTAACCCTCTAGTTATGTTATACAGTAAAAAAGATAATCTTCTGAATGGTAAGATTACCTCAAACTAAATTATTAAACATTTTCAATAAGAAAAATATTTTAAAAATATGGTTAGTTTATCTAAAACATCCCAATGTACCAGTTAATGTTAATACTACTAGAACAAAATTTACATATGAGTCTGTTTTGATAATTGTATCTGTTTTATGTATCTCACGTCAACACTAATCCCTTGTTTGCAATCAAGGCACAACCAACTGAGAGGTCCCTGTTGAGTGAAACTGGTTTCAGAAGTACTTTTTTTTTACAATCTGCTTGACGTCGCACCGACACAGATAGGTCTTATGGCAATGAAGGGATACGGAAATCCTAGGAGTGGGAAGGAAGTGACTGTGTACCCGAAGATTCAGTAGTGAGTTCTTGAATTTATTCTATAGGTAAATTACAATTCTATACCTCCTCCAGTACAAACACGAGTGAAAGTTAGGAGCATATTATCATATAGGTTTCTTGATCAGCTAACGCGCGGAGGTTTATCATCAGCTTTGGAAACTAGCATAAACTAGCAACAAAACGCTGCTAGTCACTTTCCTGACATGCATCTTTATTGGCTGAGTTTAAATTGGACGAAAACGTATAAAACAGTAAGACAAGAAATATTTTATTACGAAGGACCACAGCACAGGGCGAGTTATTCAAAAGTTTGACAATGATTCTTATAAGCAAGTGTTCACTCAGCCTATGTGTCAGGAAGTGTGTAACTGAATAATATTGTTTCAATTTCTAAATAATTAAAATATGCAAGAAACCGTTCTAATGACTGACGTGAAACGCCCTGTAGTTTCACGTTCAAGTATGGATTTTCTGGGCTACGCTTGGAAAGTCTGAAGACATATAAAACCAAACCAAACCCCATGGCACTACAACCCTTGAAGGGCCTTGGCCTACCAAGCGACCGCTGCTCACCCCGAATATTGCGAAGTGTCGTGTGGTCAGCACTGTGAATCCTCTCGGCCGTTAATCTTGACTTCCTAGACCGGGGCCGCTATCTCACCGTCAGATAGCTCCTCAATTCCAATCACGCAGGCTGAGTGGACCTCGAACCAGCTCTCAGGTCCAGGTAAAAATCTCTAACCTGGCCGGGAATCGAACCCGGGGCCTCCGGGTAAGAGGCAGGCACGCTACCCCTACACCACGGGGCTGGCTCTGAAGATATATGCCATTTTTATATTAATACATACGTTGAAGAAGTGCATGAGGGGTACTTTAGAATTTTATTCTGCCTTAGAATGATTTTATTCAACACATTTTCATTCACAGTACAGTGTCCAGAACAATAAAATAATAATGTTATTGATTTTACGTTCCACTAACAACAGTGTGTTCAGAGTAACACAGGGATTTCCAAACGGAACTGATATGGAGAAAAATGTCCTTTGTGGCAATAGCCTATATTTAATGATATAAATATCAGAGGTTTGAAAGGAGGAAGCGAAGTGTAAAATTTGTGACGGGAACAAGCTGTGCGTGCTCCAAACTGCTCTTCATTATCGTCCTTCATGTTCATCTTGCAATTTACTTTCCGCTATTGTCCTCTCCCGGTATCAGCTACTTTGCTTTTCTTTCTTTTCCTTACAAAACTCTTCCTTCTCGCGCCAGCCTCTGTTCAGCCCCACCTACACACCGTATTCCACTCTCAGAAACGACATTCACCTCAAATTCATGATACCATTTTTCTCCTTATCCCATTTACCTCTACGTAAGGGGCGATGGGAGAAAATCCATGTGTTCGTTCTGCGTATCTGGCAGTGCAGTTTGCGTTAGGATTCGGGTAAGACGAAGATGTGATCAGCTGTTGCATAGCACAGCAACCACACGGCTTGCAAAACAATCAACTTCACAACACTGTCACTGAAATATGAATTTATTGACTGGATACTGAATCTTCACGATCGCACAGACATCATATTAAGTCTTTGTGCGTTATTCATTAAGCATACGGCACACAATCGTTTATAACAGCACAGTACGATATTATTTTTATCAAACCAGTGACCTCTTACTCAGAAATTTACCTTCTTCCTGATATTTTTCCCGATTTATTGCGGTAGATATGGATTTATCCAAGTTTTACGGTCGGATGCCCTTCCTTACGCGGAACCTACGTGGGGGGATGTATTTCCATGATAGTTGGTACAGCGTTGTATGTATATGAAGAAAAGTGTATTAAGATGACCACAAATATCCAGTCCCCGAGCCAGAGGGAGTAACCATTCGCAGTTAAAATCCACGGCATTGCTGCGATTCTAACTCCGGGCCCTCTAAGCCGACGGCCAGGACGTTAACCATTCAGCCTCTTACTCAGAAATTAATGGTGAAAACACAGGAGTGAACTATTTAAACTGCAGAATCTAAATTTAATTGGGCAATTTGTACTTCTGCTGGTATAGGTAGAATGGACATAATTAGAGGGTAGAATAATAATAATAATAATAATAATAATAATAATAATAATAATAATAATAATAATAATAATAATAATAATAATAATAATAATAACCTTCGTACGTCCCACTAGATCATTTTAACTTTTCGGAGACTCTGAAGTACCAGAATTTTGCTACACAGTTCTTTAACGTGCCAGAAAATCTATCGACACGAGGCTGGCATATTTGAGCACCTTCAAAGAAGAGCCGGGTTCGAACTAGTCAATTTGGGCTCAGAAGGCCAGTGAAAATTTCCTTCACTCCAGTCACAATACCTGGGTTACAATCTTCCTTTTGACGTTTTCGCCTAGTTTTATAAATTGCTCCTCGCCGAGGAGTGGTGTATGTGGTGAAAAAATCCACAGCCTGTTTCACATCATTCGACCAGATCAGGAATGGAACGAATGAATCCCCTGTGTAGTGGCGAGGATAGAAATTGTGTTGGCTGCTGAAGCCTGTCGCTCTCCTCTGGAGCAATGATTAATGATTGATAGATGAAATGAAATTATATTGGAGAGTGTTGCTGGAATGGAAGGTGACAGAGAAAACACGAGTACCCCGAGTAAAACCTGCCCCGCCTCCACTTTGTCCGGCACAAATCTCAGATGGAGTAACCGGGATATGAGCCACGGAACCCAGCGGAGGCTCTTCATTTATGTGGTGTCTGATAAATTTAAAGCCGTGGTCCACCGGGCGAGTTGGCCGTGTGCGTAGAGGCGCACGGCTGTGAGCTTGCATCCGGGAGAAAGTAGGTTCGAATCCCACTATCGGCAGCCCAGAAAATGGTTTTTCGTTGGTTTCCCATTTTCACACCAGGCAAATGCTGGGGCTGTACCTTAATTAAGGCCACGGCCGCTTCCTTCCAACTCCTAGGCCTTTCCTAGCCCATCGTCGCCATTATACCTATCTGTGTCGGTGCGACGTAAAGCCCATAGCAAAAAAAAATAAGCCATGGTCCTATGATTAGAATTATGCAATAAATCGTAGATCCCGTTGTTAAAATGAACAGTCCCGTAAACAGTCCACAACTCCTCTCTTTTATTTCATGTAAGAAATTTTTATCTTCGGAAATGTGTATTTAAAGGTATAATATAATTAATATTTTGATTTTTCCCGTAAACGGGGTGGGTTTGTAGGATAACAGGACAACCTATTATTACTGAACCGGTGATATACAGTATTACATTTCGAAGAAGATGAGTGGTCAGGATAGAGCAAGTTCTCTGACAGGACGGAACATTACAGAACAAATTTGGGAAACATAATTATATAATTCGCTTAGCGTTTCTGCTAAGATCTACATTCAAGTTTCAGTCAAACAGAAAGCGAACTGTCAGCGGCTGAAATGACCGCAGACCGTTACGGACTGCAGTAGTCCAACAGAATGCGGACAACTCAGGGCGAAAGCAGTCGCAACCAAGTGCGTATCAACAACATTCAATATCTTCTTGTCTGTACTCGTGTTTATTTTGTTTTAATCAAAGGTCCAGCAGTTCCTCCGACAAATTGCTTCTTCTGTTGGTTCCAACTAAAGCAAAACGAAAAAGAAGAAAATGAGACATTAAATAAATAAATAAATAAAAAACGAGAGAAGAGCCGTGAATTCCTTTCATTTGGAGACCGGAATCACATATTTTAGCTTTACAATTTCAGTTATTTATTTATTTATTTATTTATTTATTTATTTATTTATTTATTTATTTATTTATTTATTTATTTATTTATTTATTCGATTGAAATACGTATATAAATAAATTCACACCTTCCACGGTTCCGCGTTTTTCGACACATCTTTGTAATCCGCGTGGCGTGTGTCGTACAAGTGCTTATGACCACACACTAAATCAATTAATTAATCTGTGTCCTCTGGAGGCATTGTTCACTGTTGCCCGAGGGAACTCTGTAGAAGATTAGATTATAAGACTGCCCGCCACGGTCTCGAACGCACCGCCATGTTAGATCGCGTTCTGTTTGACCAGAATGATGCGATATTGCAGGAGACAGCAGTGAGATCTGACGGCGCGGACAGTTCGCTTTCCCTCTGACTGAACCTCCAGTGCTTCGCCGAAATAGGCTTCTCGCTACCAGGCTGGGAATTCTAGAAGTGTCGGTAACAGAAGATAGTCCTAAAACTAACTGTAACTACAACCTGAATGTGCAGTATATATTAATAAGAGGAAACCAATTTGCGCCTTCGGAGTTTCTGAATTGTAAACAAACGTCATGAACCCTCCCTGCAACATTTGAACTGACTGTCGCTGTGGCACATTATTATGTATCTGACTGACTGACTGACTGACTGACTGACTGACTGACTGACTGACTGACTGACTGTGGTTGATAATCCAACGGGAGTAAAAGGCACCGAACTCGATATCTGCAGTCGCTTAAGTGCGGCCAGTATCGAGAATTCGGGAGATAGTAGGTTCGAACCCCACTGTCGGCAGCCCTGAAAATGGTTTTCCGTGGTTTCCCATTTTCACACCAGGCAAATGCTGGGGCTGTACCTTAATTAAGGCCACGGCCGCTTCCTTCCCACTCCTAGCCCTTCCCTGTCCCATCGTCGCCATAAAACCTATCTGTGTCGGTGCGACGTAAAGCAAGTAGCAAAAAAGTAGATATAAAAAATAATTCCTCACAATTCGAAACTGGATATTTTAAGGATTTGAAACCATGACTTTATTTATTTATTTATTTATTTATTTATTTATTTATTTATTTATTTATTTATTTATTTATTTATTTATTTATTTATTTGTTTCCCTTGTGTTTTCTTGGCGTAGTTAAGGCTATAAAGGCTTCCCTTGCACTAAACCAAGATTAACATCTCCATCAAAATGATAAAATTAAAGTAACTAGGAAATAATTTTAAAAATTGGCACATAATTGAAAGGTAACTATAGTACATATTTGATGCTGTAATAATAATAATAATAATAATAATAATAATAATAATAATAATAATAATAATAATAATAATAATAATAATAACGACAGTGTAATCACAAATTAACGGTAATATTACATACATACATACATGCATTATCATTATAGACTGTTATGCCTTTCAGCGTTCAGTCTGCAAGCCTATGTGAATTTATTAAACGTCGCCACAATCCTCGATTTGCAACTAGTGTTGCGGCCTCATTTAGTTCTATACCTCTTATCTTTAAATCGTTAAAAACTGAGTCTAACCATCGTCGTCTTGGTCTCCCTTTACTTCTCTTACCCTCCATAGCAGAGTCCATTATTCTCCTTGGTAACCTATCCTCCTCCATTCGCCTCACATGACCCCACCACCGAAGCCGGTTTATGCTTACAGCTTCATCCATCGAGTTCATTCCTAAATTAGCCTTTATCTCCTCATTCCGAGTACGCTCCTGCCATTGTTCCCACCTGTTTGACCCGCAAGCATTCTTGCTACTTTCATGTCTGTTACTTCTAACTTATGAATAGGATATCCTGAGTCCACCCAGCTTTCGCTCCCGTGAAGCAAAGTTGGTCTGAAAACAGACCGATGTAACGATAGTTTCGTCTGGGAGCTGACTTCCTACTTACAGAATACTGCTGATCAAAACTGCGAGCTCACTGCATTAGCTTTACTACACCTAGATTCAATTTCACTTACTATATTACAATCCTGGGAGAACACACAACCTAAATACTTGAATCGACCAGTTCTAGCTTTGTATCACCAATCTGACATTCAATTCTGTTGAATTTCTTACCTACTGACATCAATTTAGTCTTCGAGAGGCTAATTTTCATACCATACTCATTGAACCTATCTTCAAGTTCCAAGATATTAGACTGTAGGCTTTCGGCACAGCCTGCCATTAAGACCAAGTCGTCAGCATAGGCCAAACTGCTTACTACATTTCCACCTAACTGAATCCCGCCCTGCCATGTTATACCTTTCAGCAGATGATCCATGTAAACTACGAACAGCAAAGGGGAAAGATTACAGCCTTGTCTAACCCCTGTAAGTACCCTGAACCAAGAACTCATTCTACCATCAATTCTCACTGAAGCCCAATTGTCAACATAAATGCCTTTGATTGATTTTAATAATCTACCTTTAATTCCATAGTCCCCCAGTATAGTGAACATCGTTTCCCTCGGTACCCTGTCATATGCTTTCTCTAGATCTATGAAACATAAACACAACTGCCTATTCCTCCCGTAGCATTTTTCAATTACCTGGCGCATACAGAAAATCTGATCCTGACAGCCTCTCTGTGGTCTGAAACCACACTGGTTTTCATCCAACTTCCTCTCAACGACTGCTCGCACCCTCCCTTCCAAGATGCCAGTGAATACTTTGCCTGGTATACTAATCAATGAGATACCTCCATAGTTGTTGCAATCCTTCCTGTTCCCTTGCTTATAGATAGGTGCAATTACTGCTTTTGTCCAATCTGAAGGTACCTTACCAACACTCCAAGCTAATTTTACTATTCTATGGAGCCATTTCATCTCTGCCTTCCCAATATACTTCACCATTTCAGGTGTAATTTCATCTATTCCTGCTGCCTTATGACAATGGAGTTTATTTACCATCCTTTCCACTTCCTCAAGCATAATTTCACCAACATCATTTTCCTCCTCCCCATGAGCTTGGCTGTTTGCAGCACCACCAGGATGATTTCCTTTCACATTGAGAAGATGTTCAAAATATTCCCTCCACCTCTCCAGTGATTCCCTGGGATCTATTATGAGTTCACCTGAATTACTCAAAACACTGTTCATTTCCTTTTTCCCTCCCTTCCTAAGATTCTTTATTACTGTCCAGAAAGGTTTCACTGCTGCTTGACCAAGCCTTTCCAGGTTATTACCAAAATCTTCCCATGCCTTCTTTTTGGATTCAACAACTATTTGTTTCCCTCTGTTTCTTTCATCTACGTACAAATCCCTGTCTGCCTCGGCCTTGTCTGGAGCCATTTCTGATAAGCCTTCTTTTTACGTTTACAGGCTGCTCTCACTTCATCATTCCACCAAGATGTTCGCCTTTTCCCATCTTTACACACAGTTGTTCCTAGGCATTCCCTTGCTGTTTCTACTACAGCATCCCTGTATGCCACCCATTCACTTTCTATATCCTGAACCTGCTTACTGTCTACTGTTCGGAACTTCTCACTAATCATATCCATGTACTTCTGTCTAATTTCCTCGTCCTGGAGATTTTCTACCCTTATTCGTTTGCAGACAGATTTCACTTTCTCTACCCTAGGCCTAGAGATACTTCACTACACATCAGATAGTGGTCTGTATCATCGAAAAATCCGCGAAAACATCGTACATTCCTAACAGATTTCCTGAATTCAAAGTCTGTTAAGATATAGTCTATTGTGGATCTGGTACCCCTAGCCTCCCATGTGTAGCGGTGAATAGCCTTATTCTTGAAGAATGTATTCGTAACAGCTAAACCCATACTAGCACAGAAGTCCAGCAAACACTTCCCATTCCCATTAGCTTCCATATATTCCACACATTTACCAATCACCCTTTCGTATCCTTCAGTTCTATTCCCAACTCTTGCATTGAAATCGCCCATTAGCACTATTCTATCCTTGCTGTTGACCCTGACCACGATGTCACCCAATGCTTCATAAAACTTATCCACTTCATCCTCATCTGCACCCTCACATGGTGAATACACGGACACAATTCTTGTCCTAATTCCTCCAACTTCCAAATCTACCCACATCATTCGCTCATATACGTGCCTAACAGAAACTATGTTGCGTGCAGTGGTATTCCTGATAAAGAGCCCCACCCCACACTCTTCCCTTCCCTTTCTAACACCCGTCAAGTACACTTTATAATCTCCTATCTCTTCCTCATTATCTCCCCTTACCCGAATATCACTTACTCCTAGCACATCCAAATGCATCCTCTTTGCTGACTCAGTCAGTTCTACCTTCTTTCTTCCATAAGCCCCATTAATATTGATAGCTCCCTATCGAATTCCATTTCGTTCGCCAACTTGTTTCCAAGGAGTCCCTCGCCTGTCAAATGGGAGTGGGACTCCATTACTCCCATAGGTCCGAGGCTTGCTTAAAATGTTCTGAGCTCGGTAAATTCATGAAGCAGGATGCTACCCTACTTGCACATAGTCCAAGTGAGGATCTCTCCTCTAACGGGTTAAGGACCACCGGTGAATTGTATAGTCCTAGCCGCCTGAGCACCAGGAGGGCCATGACTCAGAATATGTCCGAGATGCCCACTCCCATTCCATAGCAACTGGTATCCCGACTCTCAGGACCACTTACTAGGCCACTCAGCCGTAGCACATGGTTCACGTACTAGGACGTGACTACAGTAACCCACAAACATGAACCATACGGTAATATTAGTCACAATTAAATGGCAAATGAATATATCCTTTACCGGTTTTTGAATGACGAGACCGACGTCAGGCTCCGTAACTCGTCAGGTATGGAGTTCCAAACCCGCGCAGCACCTACTATGAAGGAGCGATAGTACCGTTTGGTGGTGTGTGCGGGGACGGAGAAGATCTTCCTGTTGTGGGAGCGGCTGATGAATCTCTGAGAGCTTGGTACTGAAGTGTAAATATTCTTGGAGTATTGTGTACTTGTCACTTGGCACGAAGTTGCCTTTACGTTTGCGGCTTTAGCACTGACAGTTTAAGATATGGAGGGATATTTTGACGCGGTATTTTTTTTTTGCTAGTTTCTTTACGTCGCACCGACACAGATATGTCTTATGGCGACGAGTGACGCGATTTTACCTTGAAAATAAATCGAATGCGGGAATTTTGAGCTTTCTGTAATCTACTGGCTAACTGTGAGTTAAGGTCACTATATACATCACAGTTATCGAATAAGTGCATTATGAGGGTTTTGAATGGGTTAACGTTTGTTGCTAGAAGCAGATATATTTTTTTATTTTTGATGTGGATGGAGCGATCGATACATTTTGAACAAGTTTATTTTACATGCTCTACCCACGAAAGCCTTCATCAAACATAACTCCAAAATATTTTGTTGTGTTATTCAGTTCAACTATGGTGTCATAGCTCAACGTCAGGTAGATTCCTACTTCTAATAAAATTTACGGTTTTTTGCCGACCTATTTTAATGATCTTGGTCTTTTCGTGGTTGATTCTGAGCCTATATTTATAACCCAGTTACAAAGCAATGAAAATTGGGAACTGAGTACTGGTTTGGTTTCTGAGATGTTACATGGGTCAGAGTGTTTGTAAACCTGCAGATCATCGGCGTACACATGGTAACTAGAGCTTGTTACTAACATACATATGCCATGATAAAGATCGAAATGTAGAAGTAGTATCAATATTTGGGAATATTGCAGTAATATATGCTGAAATACCTTCTGTTCTTGCAGGGAAATTCAATTGTTATCTAGTAAGATACTTACATCATATGAATGAACTGGTGATATGTACAGTATATATTGCACCATATCCATTGATATATCTGGCATAATTGAAAATGCAATACATTTGATATAAGAACAGGGCAGCACAAAACAATTTATCTGCTAGATTCGCAGAGCAGAACTTGACAGACCACGCAATACGACTGCTAAGCCAGTGAAATTTTTAAAGATCACGTTCTATTTTGCCCCTCAAATAATTATGTTGTAAAGCGCGCACTCACCGGAAACAATAAACCCGGCGTGGGAAGCTTTATCTTGGCGCACGCACCAGAGCCGATACGCTTCCAGAAATTTCGAAAAGACGCAAAATAGGAGATAGAACATAAATCAGAAAAGGACAACGTCAACCCAATCGCCCTCAAGTGAGAATGGTTTCATCTAGACAAAAATGGCACAACCAAACATAATATTCCATTTTTAAGCACCACAAACCCCCGCCATGAAGTATCTAGTTCAGCCCTGATCTTTGAAGACACCTACTTGTAAATTTTAGGGCTACGGGCAGTAATAATTTTCCTTTTAATTTTGGTGAACTTCATTTAAGTAATTGTATCCTAGATTGTTAAAAAAGGTGATCACCTGGCGAGTTGGCCGTGCGGTTAGAGGCGCGCGGCTGTGAGCTTGCATCTGGGAGACAGTGGGTTCGAATCCCACTGTCCGCAGCCCTGAAGTTGGCTTTCCGTGGTTTACCATTTCATACCAGGCAAATGCTGGGGCTGTACCTTGACTAAGGCCACGGCCGCTTCCTTCCAACTTCTAGGCCTTTCTTATCCCATCGTCACCATAAGACCTATCTGTGTCGGTGCGACATAAAGCCAATAGCAAAAAGAAGGTAATCTTCACGTAGAATAATCTAACTGTTGGGGCTATGTACAGATGTTGGACAAAACACCACCCAGGACATGGCAATGCATGTACATGTAGTCCCCACCGACCCAAGCGATTATAAACTAAGTGTGTGTTCAGATATGAGGTTTGGGCATGATGACATTACTCCACCAATTTTATAAACTCAGGAAACCAGGAGAGACTGTGCTAATATTTATATCGTGGAAACGGGCAGCACTCCACAGTTCCCCACCTAGCCTTCATTGGAGAATGTTCACCCCAAACTTTAAAAGTAGATCCAAAAACACTCGACTCCGTTCATTCATGGTACACGGTGCATTCACTCAGCTCAACAAGTGCGCGCTGATTTTCGTTACGTCTGCTCGACAAATGTCAACGCGAAGCGGCAGGACCGGTATGGAATTTCAGCATGTGAACCAAGGAGTAATTGAATGAACCTCTAAACTATTAATTATCACTTTCGTTGTTGGAAACAGACGACGAACTGATCACTCCTTAGAAGGGAGTCTCCACGCGGTAGGTTTTCGATTGACGCCGAGGCAGGAACCACGCTAGTCACCTAGACCTTACATGAGTAAAATATGTGTGTACGTTTTTGTTTGTTTAATTGTTTGTTTTTTTGTTTGCAGGGGAGAGAGACAGATACAGATGAACCGTGAGCTTCTAACTACTGTAATATTTCTTCTAAAACTTTGTGAAACTAATTTCACGTTAAAGAGTTTGGGTTCAGTCCTTGGAAGTTATTCTAATCATATTTTTTATGTCAATGTTATCACCCTTGAGCAGGGCCTCTGTCGTATGGTGTACGCTTACCTGGGAACACCCCAGATACTTGATGTTCAATGAAATCTACAGAATATATGATCTCAGTATTGGTAATACAAAACTTGGGATATTTCATAGTTCTACGAGTTTAACACTTAAGTACGTGTTCAACTGATCAACGCCCTGCACGAACAATCCGAAGGATTCGGTGTTGCAGTTAAATAGATATACTATAAGCATAATGGTACCATATTAAACACCATTTAGCCATCATTCCATGAATAATTAACAGTTACCTTAAATATCGAAGAATTCAACAGATGAGTCACATATTTCGGCTAGGTGATGAGAATGGAGGGCGCTAGAACCGATGAAGTGAAAGCATAGTAAGAACTGTGTACAATAACATTACCCAGTGTTACCTAGAATGATTTAAGCTCACGTCAGATTAATTCTCGATATATTCTGAAGATCATTAACGTGTTCGACCAAATCATTTGGTGCACTGTATGTAATTTAGTCATTAAATTCGTATAGCGCCGCTGAGGTGCATTACTGAAAGTTGCTATGGCAGTTTTTGCTCGTCCCAGCAAGAGCAATTCGTGTGAATGCGGTTTAAAGGCAAGCGGCGGGACGCAAGATTTTTGCGCTTTTTGCAACGGTAAAACGTTAATAGCTGCCAAACATTACGCAAATCCACTAGTGAAACACTTCAAATGATGAAACAAGTTCATGGTGACGATGTTTAGAGTTACAGTGCTGTATTAAGTGACACGAACGCTTCATGCAGGTAAGGGATAGATTGGATGATGATGATGATGATGATGAGCGTACTTGGTGGTCACGAGCAAGCTGAACTGAACGAAGACGTAGCAACGTTGGTGCGTACCAACCGCACTCAAACGATGAACAATCTCGCAGCAGCAGTTGTAAGGATTAACCATGGTAGTCGCCAGAAACGTCTGTCTGATGACCTAAACATGTCGTCTGTTAATCAGCACAGTGTGCCACGCATCTTGATGCAAAACCAATTTGACGATCGTATGTCAGTTTCCAGAGACCAAATCAGCAATACTGACGATGAGTAGTCTTTCCTTAATCGGATCGTAACAGGAGAAGAAATATGGAGTTTTCTGTACGTTGCGCAACTGAAGCGATAATCGTCAACCTGCAAATCTCTCGTACCACCACAATGTAAACAATCTTCGACAAGACAGGTCAAATGACTACGTGATGCTTGAACTCATTTTAATTTATTGGAACTGGTGCGCAAGGAGTTCATCCCAGAAGGAGCAACTGTAAACTAGAACAGTCACAAGATTATCCATCGACCTCTACGCGATTGAGTTTGACGTAAATGTCCTGAGATGAAACGTAGAAAAACTGGATGTTGCTGCACAACAACGCCTCTGCAAAACGCTAAGTCCTCCTTCGGACGGAATTTGCACGGCAGGAGGTCTCTGTTTTGCCACACACTTCATACTAAGCTGATCAGCATCGTGCGAATTCTTTCCCTTTCCACGCTCGAAAACAAAGCTACGTGAGCGCAAATTTTATTCCACAATCAAACCACCTGGGCGTGTAACTTACATGTTTTCAGGGTCTCATCTAAGGTACAACTACCAGACGTTGCTCAACTTTCAGCATCAACTATAGCAATGTACATGGGTATCTGTCTATATAAAGTATTTATCTCCGTCAATTCATCAACATACATGCAAATAGCAACAAATCACATTTAACAATTAAAATTTCTGCATAACGTTAGGTACAGTTCCCTTAGAAAAAATAATTCACGAATCACAGTTACTTTTGTGCAAGAAAATGAATCTAGCGCCTGCAATACATGCTTGCAAGTGTTTTAACCTATTAAAACAGGCTCTCAAAATAAAATATCCTTTTCCATTGCAAATTTTGACGTGATAGGACCATGCTGCTTGTATTTTTGGAAAAAACTTTTTACGGGACTTTACCGTTCGGGAAATTTAAGTAGTGCGCTGAGTTTGATTGCTGTAGTTCTTATGCTTCCTGAGAAATGTATATCCGATTATTACAAACTGTCACTCGTGGCATGTAATATTAGGTGACAACTAAAGGGGTGTGGCAGCGGTACAGCAATTTTTAAGTAATCGTTATAATACACTTCTGCAAGGAATGTGTAGGTACACATATTATTCCTATATATTTTTTTGTATTTATAAAATACTCCGTACTTAATTCATAGAGGGTTGGTAAATATTTATCTTCATCTCGAGGCGGTACAACTCTTTTCAGGTGCACACCAAATGGGCGAGCTGCATGTACTCTTTTAACCACATCTCAATATTCTATCAGTACCGGAAATGGAACCTAGGGGATGGCAGATGATTACGCTAACGGTTATACTACGGAGGTGGTCGCCATATAAATGAAAACCAAGACATGATTTCTTGAAGACTTTTCATGTTCAGGTTCTCTAAAGGAGAGTCATGGGAGATGAAAGAAGGTTGTGCTCGATATGAGGCTGTCAAAGGAGTAGGAAAGCAATGAGAGAATTTTCTCTGTTGTAAGCAGTGGAAAACGAGTTCATACTGGTATTATAGGTAGCCAATTCAGTCTCTGAGCTTGACATTCATTATACCGACAGCGTCTGCAAAACTACAAAGGAAAAAACATAGTGCCAGTGGCAACTTGTATGAGTTTCCTGTATGACTATGTTGTATTTGTTGTATGAAATGTTTTACCGCGGTAACCAGTTGAAGTAGCCAGACACTTTGTGTTATGTGTACTGCAAAATGTATTTGAGTAAGTAACATTTCTATAGTAAAAATGACCTAATTGAATTCATGGACGCATGGGTATAGCCAGTAAACAAATTACTTTCAAAAAATCTCTGTCAGTATTTGAATAGCATTACATAGCAAATAGAATATACTGTAGGCGATTCTGGACGCGCACAATTCCTGTTTTTTAGTTCAGAAGAAAATTAGCGAGAATCTTGCATAGAAAAAGTTACATCTCGAACTAGATATTTACATAAAATTTGCTATATTTATTTAGTTTGTTTCTTATAATTGCTTTCTTGATTTATAGGTACCAACATGTCCTTGTTATTTTCTAAAACGTTTTATTACCGAATGAATTTGTACATAAGATATTTTAGGAATATTTCAAATCATTACTGGAATAAATAACCATGCGATTCATAAGCGATGTTGGAATGTTCGTTGTTAGCAAAATTATTTATAAAATGTTGTCCGAATGAATAACAGTAACTTCATAACAAACTGCTTAACAAAATAAATAAATTGAACTAAAGAGATGAATCAACCGTGACAAAAGTACATCTTCTCTATACAAAACTGCTGATTATCATGATTAGTGTATGAACGTATTGAGCTACCGTGGTCAACAAACTATTACACTACGGATATTCACAAGATACTTTCTTTCTCGAAGTTGTCTGATATGTTGAACATAGGAAAACATAACGTCTTACGATCAACTATCTCTCCTGTTCTGATTAGTTTACGAGGAGATCGGTAGTAACATGAAGCACGTGTTATTTATACGATTAAGGAAGTGTTCTTTATCATGTATCTCATTACAAGTGAAAAATGATGGGAACCGACTTGTCTTTAGAACCTCATTGCTATTCCGTGAACACCCTTCTTCTACATTTCATACTTACTCTTCAAGTCCCTCCGTTGACATATTTCTTCCATTTTTCTTCTCCAACTACCTAGTGAGCTGGAGCATGTAAAATTCGAAGAAGTTGAGGTAGATTGGAGTGGGGAGAGAAGTTCACTAGAAGTAAAGTGAACGGGCCTGGAAGTTCGATTGAACGAATCCAGGAAGGATTGACTTTCCTTCAGTTCTCCACCTTCATTAAATATAGAGAACAGGATGTTTTTTGTCTTTTTTTTCAACTTGTCGTGCACTCTTGTAAGTTGACCTGCTCTATGAAGTGTTCTCTCCACTTCCTCTGGTCAGGCCGTCTGGCAAATAGCACTCTAGTTCCAACCGCAAGTAAAGTTTCCTTCTCAGAGCACTTTCAGCAGGAGATAAAAGGAAGACAATATTCTTAGAATTCACTCTCTAGAAACCGACATATATATGTGTAAAACTCAACCTATAAAATGCAAGCACTCTAGTATAATGATGTAATGATGAGCATTATAATATCCGTTATCCCTATTTTTTAGAAAATAACATTCAAAAACATCTGACAGTATTTTAACGCTCTAATTATTTAACCATTTATAGGGAAAATCTAGGGAACCAAAAATAGTGCGTGTTTGGTTAAATATAATGTCATTGGGAGTTATTCCTTTGGTTTTTATCACAATTTGGGTCAATTCATTGTTTGTTGGTGAGATATGGGGGTGGCAATAATTTTTACCACACCAGAGAGCGTTTAGGACTGTTTCAACCTGAAGTGTGCACTGGTGGGTCTAAATACATTTACCAAATTGCTTACAAGATAACTTTCCACAGTGTATAACACGAGTGAAGTAGTGGCGCTTTCTGGTAAAAAAGTGTACCACATTGGGAAGTGTAACGATTCAAGTGGCCGTGAAGCGCTATTTTTAAATAAAGTTGTACACATTCTCATCAGAGAGCGTTACTAGGCTAGGGCACAGGAAGTTAAAGCCACTTAGGGTAGGCCATAACCTTCTGAATACTTTTACCTAATAGCTTAAATGGTAATTGTATTTACCAGCAACCTACAAAGGGTTAATAACGTTTCATAACGTATCGTCATTGAAGAAACAAAACCTCGTATGTGACAATGTTCTTCTTATCCATAACTTTCCTCTAGACTGGTCACATCTCCCAGGCGTATAATGATATGCTCTACATCGTAATAATTTTTGTTGAGTTAATTTTAAGGCTTATTTTTCTTTACAAGTTCGCATAGGAAAATGAACACAACGGACAGTGTTCTGATGGGCTGCATCTGGGAGGCGTAACAGGTCTTGAGGAAAATAATGGATCGGAAGGAAATTGTGATGTACGAAGTATTGTTTCTTCACCGATAGTGTAGAGTATACTGTATGCGGAAATAATGATATGTCGACGGTTCAGAAAATACTATCGTAACTAGCATTTTTAAAATGTTACATTAAAGCAAATTAAAAATTCGTCCAAGTCAGAAATCACCACGAATACCTACGTACTACGCAATACTGACAGCCATATGTCAGCATTTTAGACACGATACGGACTGATTTGCTTTAATGTAAAATTTGAAAAATGAAAGTTAGATTGTACGTTTCTGAACCGTCGATTATAATGATTAAAATGATAATATCCGTTATCCCTATATTTTTAGAAAATGAGTCCACCCTCCTAATTCATGAAGAATAGAAAATTGCTGAGTAAGAAACTCGGGTATGGTGATGCAGCATGTACAATATTTAGTGAAATTAGTAATGTGATTTCAACAGTGTATTGCTCTCCAGAAGAAGAACAAAAATTCAAGAAGTATTAGTAGTACAGTTGCTTGATTTCGGCTAAAACTATAAGTAACGTACCTCAAGATTATTTCTCATCAGTAAATTAAGATGTATGGCTAACTTTTCACAGTGAGTAACACATCCAAAGTAAAACCACATATCGTCGCTCCTATGCCAAAACCGCAAATGTGACAACGTTCTTCCTATCCATTATTTCTCTGAAGTCTGGTCACTTCCCAGGAACATACGGATAGGCACTCCCGCAGAAGAACTAAGCGCGTATGTAAAGGACAATGAACTTGAAGTACATCATACTCTAGGAGTGGAAAACTATGTCAGGCAACACCGAGTCCTACAGTACGATACAGTAAGGTTCAACGTGCATAGGAAAATGAACTCAAGGAAAGTTGCTCTGATGGACTGTATGTTAGTATGAGGCAGGGAGCGTGACCAGTCTTAAGGGAAATAATGGATAGGAAGGGCATTGTCACATTCGCGGTTTTGGCACAGCAGTGACAATACCTGCAATGTAGTCTATATTAAAATTATTCCCATACAATATGCACCAGTGTATTACACGAGTGTGCTGTATTAACACAACTGAGGGCGTATTTATGTGAACATACTTCTCTTAATTATAATTAAAAACAATCATTCACCACACTAAACCTTGAAATAACAATGTTAAATACATAAACAGCACACTGAGTTGCTTCCAAAACAAAGTTTTCTATATTCCTCACTCATCTTCACAACTGTAATGATAACCGCGAGTAGATTGGTTTGTCTATTACTATTCAGAGAATGAAGTTGACTTCTATGATGCCAACGGCTTCAGTTATCTATCATTGCCGCCTTCACACTTTATTGTCGTAGGAGTTCATCTTATTTATATTGCTTCATGACTGAATCGTCGTGACTATAATCATTCAGCCATCTAGGTGATGAGACATATTCCGTCGTCCTTCTCTATCTAAAGCAACCATGTCTAACATTGCCCGCAGTGAGACATCGCACGCGTGCATGCAGATCATCTCCTTTCTAAACAGCGGGAGGGGAGGTGAACTGAGAGTACGTTCGCTCACAGCAGAGATTAGTAAACCTGATCTCTTCGTACCACGTGAAATAAAAGGACGATGCAAGACGAGAGTGTTGAAAGGAAAAGTTACGGTAGATTTGACCCGGAATGATAGCACTGTTTCCTAAGTCGCAAACGTGAAGGAGAAATTCAGTGCTTAGTGTGTAAAAGGCATGTCTTCTGCAAAACGATAAATGTTAGGCGTCATTATGAGCAGTATCATGCACATCAGACAGGACAGGAGGTTTCAAGACCTTGATGTTGTGAAAGGATGGTTGCAGCTCTTTTCCGTTCTACCAGAAGACAGAACTCAGAATTTACAACTGGAACTTATAGAGTTAATATGTGAAGAGCGGCTGAACAATGGTACAAAGAAAGGGAAGTCATTGACCTTTACCGAAAACTTGCCCGTTACGCTTCCCACAACTATGAAACTTTGTGCTAGAAACCTTTCAATCTTTGGAAGTACTTACAGATGTGAATTGTTATTTTCCAGGATGAAGATCAACAATTCTCGATTCCGATCTCGGCTAACAGACATACTGTACATCTCAATGTAATGAAAATAGTGTCTGCCAGCACTATAAAGCCTAACATTGACCGAGTTACTGCCAACAAACGTTAGCAGGGCTCAGAAAATCAGTGAACATAAACGGGTCGCTTTTAGAACTTTTTCATTCCTTTATTTTTCTTCATACGAAGCGAACTAGCCAGGGTGTAGACAAGTGCTCACAAGAATGCTTTTAAGTTATTTCATCACACCTTTGTTCTGTCAAGGAGAATATTCTTAATTTATTAATTCAATGTATCTTGAACATGATGTCAAAATTTTATTCTTCGTTTAATATTCGGTTAATGTGTGTAGTATGTAAGTAGCCTGCAATCCTATTGTCTTGGTATATATCAATAATGTGTTTATTATTATACCACGTAAATTAAACACTTACGGTGCCGTATTAATGATATTGATAAAGGACAGCGGTCATTTAGAGGTAGCGCACTTTGTTCGCAGTGAAGGAAGGAATACTGTGCACCCCAAACGCATCTCCTACGAATTTCTTCGCTCGAGTCAGCGTGTGCCTTCCGAAACCGCACGGGAGTAAAGACACCCCGCACGCAGCTCGGCTAGCGCGGGCTTGACCTTCAGTGTGATTGCTCGGTGAGTACTCTGTAAGGGGCCATTCACCATATTGATCCGTCGTGTGGGGCCGATGACCTTAGATGTTAGGTCCCCTTAACCAACAAGCATCATCATCATCATCATCATCAATCCGTCGTGCTGGTACTCGTCCGCGTTATCTGGTTCCTTGGACTTCGCCCTCAAGATTCAACTTTTAAAGAAAACCGCCTCGCTGCATTATAATACGTCCAAGATAGCGTATGATCCTCTGAAATACATTGCACTACAGATGAACTTTTATCTGAAGCGGGTTTGGAATCGACATGTTCGTGCGATGAGCTGTAGAAGGAGTCCACAGCATTTTTCTCCTGCACCACATTTCAATGCTTCCTTTACGTGCGCGTTGCAGGATGGTCCACGTCTCTGCACCATACAAGAAGACTGAGAGGACTAGAGATTCAACAAGCTATATTTTGTATTGATGATGGTCCTATCATCTTACCAAAGCTTCCGCTGACGGATTATATCCACCTTTGCTATTTCGATCCTTCGTATTACATGGCAGTATAACAAGGATTGGCACTATGCTTACTTCTATCATTCAGTTCACCAGTTTCCTAGTATTATGTGCGAAATCATTCACAACATGCGACTTCATTGCCAGCAAGAACTTTTAAGCAACTGTCTATACCTATTTTAGGATCCAGGATTAATGGGATTAATAGAATTTCAGTGTAGTTTCATCAGATCCCGCTGTATGATATTAAGGAAGTTATATCTCGTTCTGTGGATTACAGTCGACCTCCGGATCCCATGATCTTGGGTTCAAACTCTACGAACGTAGTCGGAAAGAAGTCCATTCGGCACTCCATGTCTTCCTATGGTGACATTTGATGTTTACTGGACAAAATTAACCCGGCAGCGGTCGCGCCTTTGGTGCACCATAATGTGGTCGCGGTGGGTCACTATGACGCCCAGATTATGACTTGATTTATATAACTTATTCTAATTTGTAAAACTCTTCTAGCATATCAATTAACAGTGTTTTTATAATATGCCTATACCTTTATTTATATCTTTATAATACAGTCACAAAATTTACTATTGAAAAATCTTTACAAAAATACACGTGTATCAAAAATCCACCATATTTTCTCGGAAATTCAAAAAGCTCAGAAATATTAGACTGGGATGTTTCCTTGAATAATGTAGAGAATACTTAAGTTCAACTACCATCAGCATTTCGTCGGGAGAACTGATTGGTGACTAGTGTGTTGTGTAGAGGGATGAGAGTTAGAAAGCCAGTGAGAGAGGGGGATGCACAGTCACCATTAGTGGTGATGGTGCTAACGGTGCGGGTGATAGTGAATCACCATGGACGTTCGCGGCTTAAATACTCTAATCCTCAGGCGTAGATCACCTAGCAGAGGTCCACTTCTTCTGGCATCTGGTGGAGTAAAACACTGCGACATTGATACGCAGGCAGCCTAATGGTGTCAAATAAAAACGTACGCATCATAGCAGCTGAGGTCATATTACTATTATTATTATTATTATTATTATTATTATTATTATTATTATTATTATTATTATTATTATTATTATTATTATTATTATTATTATTATTATTTGATTCGTTGTGCCGAACTAAGGAGCGCGTGTGAACTTATTTAGCACAACATTCGTTCTCGTCTTCCCAAAAACTCGTCATAATTTCCCTGTGCTTCGTTTTGCGTTCTTCCTTCCACCCCGTAGCGTGTCTTTTAGGTTGATCAGCAAATTTCTGTTTGTTTATGATATTCCTGAATTTTTTGTGTCTTGCAAAATTTCTTTATTTATACCAATTTCCTGAAGATATCTGTTCATTTCTGTAAGCCATTTGTTGTGATTTTTTAGAGATATTGCGAGATTTAGTATTTTCTTCCTTAGCCCATTGTAATACATTCTGATCAGGTGACGGTAGTAATTTAATCTTCTTTTTCTAACGGTGTCTGTGATTTTTTCTGTTCTTCTTCTTCTCAAACTGTTTACCCTCCAGGGTTAGTTTTCCCTCGGACTCAGCGAGGGATCCCATCTCTACCGCCTCAAGGTCAGTTTCCTGGAGCGTGAGACATTGGGTGGGGGATACAACTGGGGAGAATGACCAGCACCTCAACCAGGCGGCCTCATCTGCTATGCTGAACAGGTGCTTTGTGGGGGAGATGGGAAGATTGGAAGGGACAGACAAAGAAGAGGGAAGGAAGCGGCCGTGGCCTTAAGTTAGGTACCATTCCGGCATTTGCCAGGAGGAGAAGTGGGAAACCACGGAAAACCACTTACAGGATGGCGGAGGTGGGAATCGTAACCCACCTCTACTCGTTTGACCTCCAGAGGCTGAGTGGACCCCGTTCCAGCCCTGGTACCACTTCACAAATTTCTTGGCAAAGCCAGAAATCAAGCCCGGGCCTCCGGGGTTGGCAGCTAATCACACCAACCATTACCCTACAGAGGCGGACGATTTTTTCTGTTACTTGATAGATTACCTATATTTTTCATTATTATTATGATTATTGGTGAAGTTATGAATAAAATAGTAACCATTTTCTAGTAATTTTTCTAAATTATCCTTAAAGGTTGCCATTACCTCCTAAAAACCTGGAAGTTTGATAACACTGTCGTTATTTCCATACAGTGCTCAACAGCTCCAGTGTGTCTGTGAAATGGATCTAATAATCTATGTGGCTGCAGTGCCAGCAGTGGTATGTGTAATCAATTAAGGCTGGGAATGGGAAGGAAACGGCTACTGCCTCTATGTTTCGTATCATTCCACCAGACACGCGGATTTGCAGCAGAGCAAATGCGGATAATTACTTCTAGCAAAGTCTAGAGTTGGATTCGAACCAATTCCTTTTCTTATTTGTTCACACGGTTCTAAGTATGTCCATTCATACCAGGTAGAAAATGAATATACCAGTGTCTTTATGTACATGAACATTTTACGTTGCACCGGGAGCATTATGTTTAACGGAGCGCATTACGTCCAGCGCGATGCGATAATCCTGCCGCTAGGAAAACAGCAGTTAAGGAGGGGAGGGCTGGTGTTGAACGCGTTATGCTTACCACAAGTTTTTCCTGCTCTAAAACGTACCAAGACAATTTACTGATCAAGCTTATCCGATGCGAGTCTTAAAAGCATTTTAACATTATTTATAAAATTGACTCGGCCTATTTTTTCTACATTTGCAGAATAGTTGACGCAAAACTAAGTAATGCATACGGTATGAAATTTTAAATAGCGACTTTATATGCAAGAAAAACTGTTATAAAGGAAGTAATGATTTTACAATATTGTAATTCCAAAATTGTGTACAGTTTAATCAAAATAAACAACTTTTTGATGGGTAGTCGGAGTGCAACGCCTGATATTTTCGAACATTTTTTTTTGCAATGGAACGAAATGGATTTCAACCATGAACTGTATAGGAACTTACTTATTTAAAAAAAATCATACGACATAAAACACATCACAAATTTGCGTAATTCAGTGAATTTTAGGATCTCACATATTCAAAATGAAACATTGCACGATTATGTTTTCTATCAGTTATAAAACTGAACATATTTGTGGGCGCATTCACTAAGGGACACTGGGACTGAAATTTCTAATTCCTGTAAATATGAAGTTAGCATCTTAATATTTTATATGCTCAAAGTATGTGTTAGTATAAATATCTGTACCAAATTTGATCAATATAGCTTTACTAGTTTCATAGATATTAATTATTTTCTAATATTTATATGCAAATTATTGAAATGTTCTAAATGTCAAGCATAACAAACCGAGCCAGATTCCGCAATTTTTTAATAATTATCTACTGCCTTATTATTATACAAATGAAACTGTGCATCGTTTTTTATATTGTATTATTCACTATCAAGATATAACTTTTTTCCCACATCGACCTTTATTTTTTGTAAAATTCTTGAAATTTGAAGATTTGAATTTTTTTTACAGGCAAACCTGAGCTGCAATCCTAAAAGTAATGCACACGTTTGTGGAGAAAGTACTAAGGAACAAGTATGAGAATTTACAAGATAATAGCATCAGATCTGTAATGTGTAGTAGATTTTACACATCTGAAAATGTGAAACTGAGAAAATTGCATTTTTCTAAAAACATGCACATTTTTCAATATTTCCACTTCAACTTAATCATTAAAACTGTCCTGCAGCATAAGTCACACCCTCCTTCCTCCGTTTTGAAGCCTCCTTGTTCACCTTTGTGACCTTCATCTTCCGTCAAATTACTTTTTTCTTCTCAGAGGACGATCGCTGACTTTCATACTTCTTGCGAGCATCAAGCCTAAGGACTGCCTGTTCTGTCACATGAGCAACTGAAGTTCTTTTGATGTCCAGCTTCAGGTCTATTGTTGCACTGCATCCCATATTGAACTCTGACACAGCATTACATACACAAATTTCAAGTCTCTTTCTTGATACAAAAGTTTCTTTTGGACACTTTCTCCAGATGCTAGAAAGCAGACATTCATTCTGATTCTGCGTGGCGCCACGGACACATCGGGATAGTACTTCATCAGAGGCCAGGCTCTGACATGCAGGCATAATTTTGCACACTAATGGCTCAGAAAGCTTGACAGCCATTTTGTCATGACTCTGAGCCACCTTACCTTCCGCTATGCTTTTGTTGTAGAAGCACCAAGAATCTAAGCCATGGGGGCATTTCTTATGTTGGAGCTTACTGTTAGTTGACATGTAGTGGCAGAGAGAGGCTTAGATATAATTTTTCATATTGGCAACATTAGGTGTGTTTTGTACAATAGCAACCCTATAATAGCTGGTAAGCTCGGTAATAGTAGCATTAGTAAGCCCACCTGAACGACCACCTAACTGCACACCCTTTATTTTCCAAGTCTGTACCATCTGTCGCAAACCTGATCCCATTCTTTTAGAAATGTGGTTCACGCATTCCTCCTTCTTCAGTACTTTGTTGGTGCCATACACATTTTTGCTGACCAAATGGCTGAAAGTTTTAGAGTCACCATCAGAGAGGATATCTGTGTAGCGCATCTGACAGTCTGTAATGGAACGATCCCATAAAATTCCAGCAGCAAACATTTCCATTGCTACAGAACTACCCTCATAATTTTGCTGACATTTCCCACTCTTCTTATGATTCATATACCACACATTAAATTCTGGAGACCCTGAACCAAGCTCAGCAGAGGTCATGACACACATTCGGCAGTATTTATTTATTTTCAAACATTTGAAGTATTTGTATAGTTTACGTAGTAATAGTGTCGATATTCAACGCTAGATAGAAGCACAATGCAGAGCCATTAGTACAGCGGGCATTTCAAGTGCAAGATTCAAAATTATCCGATGAAAAATGCATAAATTCCTGTACAGTATAATGCCCTGTAAGGAACCAAGAGAAAGGGGCGTTTAAATGGCTGTGCGGCAGGCATTTAAATCTCTCGCTGTGACTTTAAAAATGGCGGAACATGGAAAATCATACCACTACTTGATCCGCAATGGTCAGGGGTTCAATAATATGCGTAAATCGAAAAATCGAATTATTTGACAAAATATGCCTAAAACTCAGTCCCAGTGTCCCCTGCGTAAGTGCGGTATAGGGGAAGGGAGACAAGTAGCGGGAGAGAACGTATCGGTATGTTGAGGGGGATGTGAGAGAGGCTGTTACGGCTAGGTAGGAAGTGCAGTTCGATTTGCACAGTGCTCTCACGCGTGCAAGAAACCTGTGCAGCTCGGCGATAGAGTATTGATTCCTATTTTTATTATACTTATTTCGATGGTAGTTTTCACACCTCGGTGAGTTTGCTCAGCTAATTCCGACCATTGCGTACATACACATTTTTCAAACTAAGTTAACATGTGTTTTCTACCTTAGTTAACCAGAGTGTTTTTGACGTTAAATTGTACCTTCTATATCACCATTTTACGTCTGGTTTCTCATACATCTCGTCCAGTTTATTTTAGTGCGTCACGAAGGTATTTTGAGTTCATCAATTAAGTTAACTTTCATCTGAAATTATTCAGCATCGGATAAGCAACAGAACATTATTTTTTTGTTTCTTTTAACTATTTGTCTTGCGTCGCACAGACAGGTTGGTTTATGGCGACGATGGGATTGGAAAGGCTTGGGAGTGGGAAGGAAGCGGCCGGGGCCTTAATTAAGGTAAAGCCCCAGCATTTGCTTGGTTTGAAAATGGGAAACAACGGAAAAAATATAAATAGGGTCGCCGAATGTGGGGTTCAAACTCACTATCTTCCGGATGCAAGCTCAGAGCTGCACGCCCCTGTGAACCTAAAATACCGCTGCGGCCGCTTTCTTTCAATTCCTAGGCCTTTCCGCTCCCATTCACACCATTGTCCCATTGCCGGTGCGACAAATTCTAAAATTTAAAAGGTTATAATTAAGTTAAAGTAGGCGTAGAGCTCTGAATACCTAGTGTAGCACAGTACATCTAATTACTCTTTATACCTGAATTCTTGTTAAAGTATGTAATAGATAAAAAACATAGCCAACGGTCATCATAATGCTAATTATAATAGCAACGATAGTATTGGGTAATTGGGTGCTAATTATATGTATTGAGCAGTCGGTGTGGATGTTGTGCTTTTCATTTCATAGCTAAATACGTAATATCATATCAGTGTATTAGTACATGAATGTTCACAATATAACCGGAATCAATTATTCATCAAACCTAATTCACTAAGACCAAACTGTCATAAAAGGAATACGTTCCTACTTTACTAAAAACATTTTTCACAGGGACAACAATAAAATTTCTCTTAATGTGGAAATATACTGTTTACAACAAAGAAAAAATTTGTCATTTTCCCCTTCATTTGTGTGAATGTGTCACTTTTGTGAAGATTATATCGTCGTTGCACTTGCAAAAACTTCTATGTGATAATTAGACCTGGGATTTTAGGCTCTAAAAATTACTTTTAGGCACCTAAAATAGGCTTTCAAAAGAGAAAATAGACACTTAAAATATGTTTGAAAAATGTGTGGCTAAGCAGGAAACAGACTATAATATACACTTAAACTGCAACGTGATACTTTTTTACTTTATCAAACGTGGTATCCCTATTCTTAACCGAAATAACTGCAAAATTAAGACAGAATAAAGAAGATATTTTAAAAAAACAATATAAAGAGATCATGTGGCAAAAAAGTTATGGATTATAAGATATATAATTATCAGTACTGCTCTAAAACCTTAATACAAAAATCACTGTACACAATTACAGCACTGTAGACATCCAATAACAGTGTAAACGCGAATGGAGTATGTGTTTATTATTTATGAGGAACATTCCTACAGTACTTTAATTCGTAGTTTGCTTTAGAGTACATAACAATAATAATCTTCTCCAAATTTTCCACCGTCTTTTGTCTGTTAAAATCATTTTGAAAGCAGAAAAGGAGCGCTCCACACTCACAGATGTTTGGGGGCATAGGAAAAATTACCTACATTTTTCAATTCAATTTCACTTGGTAAGTCTACCTTTTCACCATCCATAACCTGATGTATCCTTTTCAGCACTGAATAACCTGGGTTCTTCTGCAGTACACTAGACCACTTGTCTCTTATTTTATCCCCTACCTTGCCCCTAGCACTTTTTATGTCATTCTCAGCTTCCTCAATTACAGAAAATTGTTGTTTGGGACTGTTTCCTTTTTCCTCCATTTTTGTAATGGTGACTGGAAGAAATGAAAAATTTGCCTGAATATACGCAATGTCTCTTTGAACATTGGAACAATCATTTAACAACTCTTTGACAGACGAAACACATGCAGAGTTGTCCGTTAAAGGCAAATTGTCTATCACAGTCATGATTTCCTCAAGATGTTCTGCATAATACAGGGCAGCTTCCATCCAGGAACCCCAATGGGTGATGATTGGCTGTGGTGGAAGGCGAATAGAGGGGAGTTTCTCTCGAAAGATGGCTATTCTTGATGGAGCCTTACAGAACACTTTCTTCGTCGTTGAAATGAGAGTATTTACTGCAGGAAACTCGACCCCAACTGTTTCTGCGAGTCTATGCAAGGCATGGGCCATGCAAGTAACATGAATTAAAGAAGGATAGAAAGTTTTGAGGAGAGGTCCAGTGGCAATCATGTAGGAAGCAGCATCGGAGAAGAGGAGAAGGACATTAGAGTCATCAACACTCCCAGGATACAACAATTGCAACCCCTTGTTGATGAAGTATGCAATGCTTTGAAAGAAAGTGAGCGGTGTATGTCTGATTGGGTTCCAGTTTTCCTACCATAAGGTTAGCAATATAACTGCCCACAGAGTCGATGGTTTCGTCCACACACAATCATATGCAAGACTCCCCAATATCCTCCCTGATTGACAAAATGACCTAATTGTAACAAATATCTAAGTAGTTGAGATGTGCTGCTTGGTGTATTTCTGTAAAATAAAAAAATTAAAAAAACTCTGAAAACCGGATTATGCACAGCATTCCAGAGTATATTAGCTGCAACTAGGGCTCTACACATATCAGCATAGAAACCAGTATGGGTTGTAGGAGATATAGTTTGTGTGAGCAGAGTCTGTCTAATGTTACTTTTCATGGCTGATTTCGCTTTGTGACTGTCAGTATCTGCATGCTGCTGAAGGTGGCATTTTTTCTCCTGTGAAATCTAAAACACAATAAAGTGATGTCAGTTAGAGACTAAGATGAGGAGTAGAAAAGGTGAGCTATTGAATAAAATTTGTAATTTTGAACTACTTAAATTAAGCCATTATTGCTCTAAAGTTAATTAAGAACAAGAACACTACAGTCCCCGAAGGGCCTTGGCTTTCAATAACGGTTGCTGCCCCGCTCATGGCCTGCAGATATTGGGTGGCGTGTAGTCAGCACGATACATTCCTCAGCCGTATTGCCTTGCCTCCGTGACCCCTGCCCACTGTAGCTTCTCAATTGTCCTCACGATGCTGGGCCAACACCGTTCCAGACCTCACAGATTTCTAAATTACTGCCGGTACTGGAAATCGAACCCAGGTCGCCTGGACTAGGTCTCTACAATTAATTAGAGAAGCCAATATCAAAACCTTAGTTTTAGATTAATATGAAATTTAAGAGATAAGCACATACCTGTTTATTGCAGTACTGGCAGAAAATAATCTTGCCATCAAAAGTCATCCCTGGAAATTGTACAAGCCATTGTTGTATAAGCGCACTCTTAGATGATTTCGATTTAGGCATGATGAACTATATTCACTTAAACAGATGTTCTTTCACTGGCGACTTGACACAGTATGTCTCTTCTTACTACCTGCTCCTTGTTCTTCCTAGATAATCCTACCCCTCACCCCGACACTCGACACAGTACGCCCTTTACTACCTGTTTTTGTTCTTCTGAGCTAATCCTCCACTTCCACCCTTCACTCAGCATTCCTTTGGTGACAGTTGTCTGGGAAGGGCATATTTCTGTGAAAAAACCACCCTCCGCTGTTCTGCTCGTTCCAGGGATGTCCATTGTGTGATTGTAAAAATTACAGAAGTTGAATTTTATTTTATGTAGAAAATAGGCATTTTAGGCACTTAAATAGTAAAATAGGCTCTAAAGGTAAAAATAGGCATTTTAGGGCACTATAAAACTCTATTCATGTAAGAGATTTATCAAGAAACGTCAGCATATTTTTTTTTTAAATCATGTTATTTCGAAAGGAACGAAATAGGCATTTGTCTTAAAATCCCAGGTCTAGTGATAATACTTTCAGAGAAATATTGACCAGCAGCAAATATATTATGTAGAGCAAGAATTCCTGGACAATATCCGCACAACACTGAACCTTAGACGACAGAATGTCCGCTTCTGTGTTGTAGTGATTAGTGTGATTAGCTGCCACCTCCAGAGGCCCGCGTTCGATTCTCGGCTGTGCGACGAAATTCGTAAAGTGGTACGAGCACTGGAACGGGGTCCACTCAGCTTGGGAGGTCAACTGAGGAGAGGAGGTTCGATTCCTGCTCAGCCATCCTTGAAGTGGTTTTCTGTGGTTTCCCACTTCTCCTCCTGGACACGACCGCTTCCTTCCCTCTTCCTTGTCTAATCTTCCAATCCCCCAACAAGGACGTTGTTCTGCATAGCAGTTGAGGCCGCCTGGCGAAGTACTTGTCTTCCTTCCCACTTGTATCCCCTATAGAAAGTCTCCCGCTCCAAGACAATGCCCTTGAGTCGATAGAGGTGGGATCCCTCGTTGAGTCCGAGGGAGAAATCAATCCTGGAGTGTAAAGAAAGAAAGAAGGAAAGAAAAGTGACAGAACCTTACCGACCAAATTTCTGAGCTAAAATAATTTATTTTACATAGTGCTTTCTGCTTGCTCAACGACAATATGATGTTTTTTCCTTGGTACACAGTCGTATCCGTTTTCCATACATTTCGTACAATAACCGAATGACCTACGTTGACTGATATTGTATCTTAAGGTCATGCCGTTCACGAATGTGCATTTACCACATTTCCGACGAATATCTCAAAGACCTATTACTGACATCGGTGAGCCATATTTATTTATTAAAAAGCAACAATAACGACAATGACAGTAGTGACTTAGCGTCTTAGCTCCACCTTCTTCGCCACCTTTCAATCAACTATACAGTTTTGTTAGGTGCCTCTCTTGATTCATTGATTTATCATTGATGCATGCTTGTTGGTTAAAGGGGCCTAACATCTAAGGTCATCGGCCCAAATTTTATCATTAGATGACCCTCCAATGTCGACAAATCGGTGAAGAATTTCTTGCAAAGCTTTCTTTCTTGCATTTGAATATACCTGCAGGTATGAAGTGAATAATTTTAGAGTAATGTTAATGTGCGACGGAAACATAAAACTTCAATCTCACTACTTTATCGTGACTATAAAGAGATGATGGTGTTCTTCTTGTTGTTGTTGTTGTTGTTGTTTTTATGCCGTGTGGTCTCCGGAGAGCTCTGGTGCAGGTCTTCTGAGTTGACGCCTATATGAGACATGTGCGTCTATGACAATGGGGCCCTACTTTCGATGAATTTTAAGTTCGAAGCCATCGGAGTTAACCAATTAAAGTTAAAATCTTCCACCGTGAATTTACATTATGCATTACACACGCTGAAAATTTTGAAATTCATATTACCTAAGTCGACACTGGATTCTAGCACTATAATATTTGTATCGGTCAGTGTAATGAGGGTAGGATAATCTCGCCTATTTAATTCATTCAACTTAATTGATATATGACACGAAATACTGAACATATTCTGTTGTAATAATGAAGTATAACACCACTGATGTTGTAATGTACCCACTGATATTACTTAAATCATACGTAATTTGTGGGATAAAAACATTCCTTATGAACCATAAAATACATCGTCATACATACGTAAGTTCTGAGTGTCACACTGCACACTCTGCTGTTCCGATTTGCTAAATCACATCGAAAACTTCAGATGTGGTGAAGGCAGTGCGCATTTGTTGTTCAAAGAAGAGTGCGTTGCAATTTCTTGGAGGACGTCATTAAAGTTTGCATGTAGCAGGTAAAGGGATCGTTAGCTGGAAGCTAACGCTGAGGAAGTGTCATCGATTGGTTCTGTGTAGAACAACGATGGAGTTGAGGTTTGGTTTTGAACCACAAGAACTCCGCCATACATGTGCTTTTATTTTATTGACAGACAGTTCACTTCCTGGTCCCTTACCTTACGCTAGCCTTCTCTTCCCTCGCTGGTTTTAGGTTTATTTCATAATATCTCCTTTGTAGCAACCAACCAAAAACCTCAGAATTTCTCCAATAATACCCACGGCTACCATTTATCAGCAGAATACCCACAACAAAGTTCTAAATAAATTCACTGTTCCAATAACGAATATTTTCAGTGTGGTTAATTTGCATGTACCATATTCTCTTCTTCCTCTACTCAGTAAATTTACTTCACTTCCAAAGTAATTTCACAATAGATTTTGGTCTGAGAAGCTCATTAATTCGATATAGTCACTTCAAATGCTGAAATTACTTGTTCTGAAGTGCAAACCCAGCGAAACTTACAAGACAACAAAGCACATCAAAGCTTACGGTAAATGTACATGCCAATGAAGGCCCGTGGGAAAATTGCAGGTAAGTCTCCTACTATTCTTAACATCGGCACTTACTAGGGGAGAGTAAGTAGCCATATACCCTCTTACCTCTAACCCTCTCCCCAAACCCAGTGTTCACTGCCATAAATTTATGACACAAGTTGAGTGAAACGCACAGCCATGTGCCTCTCCGGAAGTGTTGACATTTCGGAATGTGTACATTTCTCGATGTAATGCTGCAGGATCGCATCCATGTCCTTCCAGTTAACTCAAACGTAAAACAATATTGAATCACTGACAAGATAATAATTTTCTCGCTGGCATTTTAATGGAACGTGGTATGTAGAAGATACGATTGCAATGAAGCTTGGTATGATGATCGATTAAGAAATCAGGACACAGCTGCCTGCCTGGCGTTGCTGCATAGGATGTCCACAGCTGGATAAAATGAGTTATTCTGATCAGGAATATGGGAGTTTCCTCGTTTGTGTTAATAAAATATTGCACTAATTGTAGCTACGTTTACACGTAGATGACCAAGATTTTATTAAAAGAAAGCAAAGTCATCTTCACACAGACCATGAAGGCCCTTGGATGGGTGGAAGGTAAAGGCTTTCACTATCTGTTGCCTCCTGGCCTTGTTTTCCCCGAGGAATTAACCTGGTACTCCTTTTTGTTGTAGACTGAGTGAACCTCAGGTCCATGTGCACCTCAGAAGTCGAAATCTCTTTTCTGCAATTTTTAGACTTCCTGACGTGGAATCGAACCCACGTCCTTCCGAATGAACCGAGCACTCCTTCACAGCCTCAGTCAGGCAGTCCCTACCGAGATTTCATGCTACATAATATTGCAACTTCCATTACAAACGGTAAGTGTTAATGTCCTGACATTACGAGGGTTCGGGCATAAATCACTGCAACAATTTTTTTCCCCTCACATTTGCACAATGCTACCATACAATGACCATGTGTCCTGGCAAGCACGACACTCATAGTACATGGACACAGCACGAGATGGCGATGCGTTTGACAGTAGTGAGTCAGGCTCCGTGCAAAATGGATGTGACAAGGCAACTTCAGCTCTGGGGGTGGGAAGTACTGGAACACCCGCCATGCTCGCCGAACCTGTCTCCGTGCGATCTTGATCTCATCCCCAAAGTGAGGGAACCGTCGCATGGGATGTGGCATGGGACACGAGAGGATATTGTAAACGCTGCGAAAGATGAAACTGCAAAATTCAAACATGATGAGGAGACTGGTATCCGACGTCTCCGCATCACTGTGAACGTGCAGGCGACACTCTAGGCAGGGTTTCCAGACGTCCCAGATTTTACGGGACAGTACCGTATTCGTGTTAAATGCCCCGCATTTGATTAGGTCTGAGCTGTTCATTTCTGAAAATGTTTCTTGAATGCCATGCAGAGATTGTGTTGAAATTACTAGGAATGACAAAAATCTGTTAAAAGCACTTCAGGGTAATTAAACGTATATTGAAATTGAAAGAACTGGTATGAATATTTAAATAAACTAAATTAGTTCCTATTTGTTTTACGTCACACCAACAGAGCCAGGTCTTACGGTGACAGTGGGATAGAAAAGGGGAAGGATTGGAATTGACCATGGCCTTAAGACAAGCTACAGCCCCAGCATTTGCCTGGTGTTAAATGTGAAACAACAGGAAACCATCTTCAGGGCTGTCCACAGTGGGGTTCGAACCCATCACCTCACGAATGCAAGCTCATAGCTACATGAACCAAACCGCGGGAACTTGCTCGGTACTGAAAGTTTCAGTCTGTGTATAAATATGTTGGGCCGGGCTGAGTGGCTCAGACTGATGAGGCGCTGGCTTTCTGACCCCAACTTGGCAGAATCGATCCTGGCTCAGCCGGTGGTATTTGAAGGTGCTCAAATACGTCAGCGTCGTGTCAGTAAATTTACTGGCACGTAAAAGAACTCCTGCGGGACTAAATTCTGGCACTTCGGCGCCCCTGAAAACCGTAAGAGTATATACTGGGACGTAAAGCAGATTACATTATTATTATTAAATATTATGACGTGCATTAACAAACTGCACTATCATGTCAACATAATAATAAGCATATCATTTTCAAACGACGTTTATAACTAGTAGAATCCAAACCCGTCGATTTCCTCGATCGCGTATTTGGATTTCAGATATTTGACAACCCTGAATCTAGGGGGCTACCTTGAAGATTTACTGTTTGACGGTTACTTTACTCTTGAGAATAAACATTATGTTGCACAAGGACAGCTTCCTCGCTTTACATCCAACACCTGGTAAACCTACTCGGAATTATTCACACATTCCACAGTACCTTACGCTCCCCACTCCAATGTGCATATTTCCATTTGTCTGCTAGATCCCGCATTCGTGCAGAAAGAAGAAGCTGCAATAACTTATGACCCAACCGCCGTATATTTCGATATCTTCAAATACAGGGTGGTGGGAAACAACGTGAACCGGGTAATTAAGTGTTAGAGTGTTGGTCATACTGATAAATAATTGAGGCGTATAGTTTCAAACACGACCAAGACCATCTTTTGCACCTTCTGATGTTTTGACTTCCATGGATTCCTCTTGACAAGATGAATATAATGAGAACAAAAGTGGGTTTCAAATCCGGCCAGATCACATTTATAATTACAGAATGAATGACGTTTCATGTCAAAGTCGGCCAAGTCCCTGTTAACCCGCACGAGCCAATAACCCTGCGCTATCCAGTCACGTGGTATCTTCCGGTAAAATGGTTGACTGAAGTTTGTTCGAGTCACATGTGCTTGTTTTGTTTGCGTGTATTTTTATAAACATTTTATAAATAATAATTATATATATATAATTAATTGGTCGTTTTTAACAGTATTTATAGTTGCTGTGCAATAAAATGGAGGAAATAAATAAACGCCATTCCAGAAAGCGGCAACGTGATCCTTCCACCTGGAAGCGCACGAGGGAAAAACAGCTGAGATGAGTACAATCAACAACGTGTTGTTAGTGGTGATTCATCAAGGCTCGGTGATGTGTTTCGAAAGCACGATGGTATTGAATAGGTACAATATGAAGAATATGCATTGAAGTAACTGTATGAATCCACATATTTGCAAAATATACACTATTTAAATGTTAATTAGCCTCTACATTGGTTACAATGTTGGGTAATTTTATACAAACATAATGTTTAAAACAATAATCTTTAAAGATTTTTCACTAAACCTTATATCATTTTAAATCATATTTGCACCAAATAAAGTCAAGATGAACACAGTTGGAAAATAGGTCTAATCTAGATTTATTTTTTCCTTACATATTCCGCGACGTCTTTACCACCGTACCCAACTTGTAATCACAGAGGAACAAACAAGTGTAGGCTACTGAAAATGAAAGATATAAAAGACATGCATAGTGCATACAATGCACACCCCGTTAAAGCTAAACAAGATGCTTTTATTCTAAGGTTCTGTTGCATAAGCATACCCAAAAGACGGTGAAGCAAAAATAATGCATATTAGGCCAAATTTTCTAATCTAAGTTTCAAAGATGTCCAAGTCCTCTTAGGTAAGTTTCAAAATTGGCCAAGTCCCATAGTTAGTTTCAAACATGGTCAAGTCCAAATTTTAAATACATTTTTCAATTCATGTAATATATTTAGACTGTAAAAATTGTATGGTAATGAATTATAAGCCTCTGTTAAGCAACATAAAGAATAAGGTGTCGGAATATATCTAAATTAATATCCTAAACGAGTTTTTTGCTTCTCCTAAAAAAACAGCTCAACGGACTTGGCCATGTTTGAAACTATACGCCTCAATTGGAAAACATAATTAGATATCTCGTGCCATTGTCATTTTATCACTTGCTGAAGTTAGCCCATCAGATCGCTTTGCGGGCGACTTAAGATGGGCTTTGCGAGGTGGTGTTGCTAAATATGCACGTGGCTTTTGACTGGCTTGAGAAGGTCAATACAAGAAATAAACTTCTCAATGGGAGGGACTTGAACAAGGACCTCTCTGCTGATAGACTCGGCCCATAGCAAACACACTACGGTGGCATTAAATGAAACTCACGGTGGGTTAGAGTGTTTGATGCTCATTTCTCGGAATGGCTCTCAAACCCGATCAAGCCACCTTCAGATTTAGCAACACGACATCGTAAAGCCCATTTGAATTCGCCCGTAAAGCGATCTGATTGGTTAAATTTAGCAGCTGATAAAATGACTATGGGGAGAGATATCGACGTAAATTTTTCACATTTCCTATCTGTATGACCAACGCTCTAACGCTCATACGTTGTTTCCTATCCGCCTACAATTCACATGTTCATAAAATGGCTTTATTGAACCTCGTTATCAAATTGTTCGGCGTAACTTTAAAAGAGAGCTATCATTATCTTTCTGCAGTGCACACGTGGGCTTCATCAACTAAATTTCCCGAACCACACAGCTATTTTTCAGCAATTAATTGTAAAAATACCTATAAACTCGCAACAAAAGAATTGTCACCATTAAATTTAGGATATTAAAATCGATCATTCACTCACGTTTCATTAAAATCTGTTTGGTCCAGCCTTTAGAGTTTCCTTGTAAGGAGGATGTCGGCAAACAATGGATAGAACATTTATAGCTCTATAATTGGCAAGGTGGGAATTATATTCGGCCAGGCTAACTGATAAATGAATGCTTCTGAAATTCCATTTAAGAAGAAGACGAATGGAAGGAAAAGACCTATACCTTCTTAAATTCATAATGGTGTTAGACGATGACGGAGAAACAGCCACCTATTGTATGTACACTTTCCGCCTTAAAGGAAAAGAAAGGAGACTTAAAGTTTCTCTTCTTTTTTACGTTGGCTCTCGGATCACGCGCTGCCGGAAATGTCGTCTCGCAAACAATTTCGAGGTAAAGCGAATGGGGAAGATTTGCCCTTCTCGATAGAAGCAGAAGAGAAAGAGGAATAAAACTGAACAGTTCTAAAGGAGGGAGAGGTGCATTGTGATTGTCACCAGAGACGCTGTATCTCCCACGGGGAGAATGCCAGCACTCCGTAAATAATGACCCCTTCACTAGATTTTAATACCGCTGAATGAAGTAGAAAGGTAACATTCCTGTTCGTGTGTGAAACAAGACGTCTTGCGGCAGCAATCTAATCCAAGTAAAACAAAGTTTAAATTTACTCTGGAGAAACTGTGTAATATAAAAGAAACCCTGTAGCCATTTCTTGAACTAGTAATATTAGTACACTCATACGCGTTTCATTTGAGCTCACTTTTCAAAACAAACATTATAGCCTTCGTTCATCATATTGAAACAAGTACCTCTATAAATCGTAGAGTTACTTTTGTGTTCTTTGTTTCAGATCAGGAGCTAGGGACATCTTTTCTCATTAGCTCCCCCGTGTACTGCGTGCGTGAGTGTTTTGCATCGCAATCATTCCTTTACCTCCTCTCCGACATCTGTAGCGGGCTTGTTGATTAGTGAGAGAATCTCTGCCAGGATGCGTGCGGGTGGAAATGTTGTGTGTAAATCTCTGGAGTACTGAGTGCATGACGTCATCTATTTCATTAGCCTAGGCTTCTTCTGGAGCAGTCTCGAATAGCTGACGGGGTCAGGTGAGGACTGCCCCAACTACACGTGCAACACTTACTCGCTGAAAAGTGCACCTGCTCAGTCCACTTCTGCACACTTTTGAACGTAAAATAATAATAATAATAATAATAATAATAATAATAATAATAATAATAATAATAATAATAATAATAATAATAATAATAATAATAATAATAGTCCGACTCGTTGGCTAAATGGTGAGCGTTCTGCCCTTCAGTTCAGAGGGTCCCGGGTTCGATTCCCGGCTGGGTCGGGGATTTTAATCGCTTCTGATTAATTCTTGTGACTCGGGGACTGGTGTATGTGTCTGTCCCAACACTCTCTTCTTCACATTCAGACAACACACCATACTACCAACCACCACAGAAACACACAATAGAGATTAACTTACATCCCTCTATATAGGGTTGGCTTCAGGAAGGGTATCCGGCCGTAAAACGGGGCCGAATCCAATTGTGCTACGCAGTTCGCACCCGCAACCCTACTGGTGTAGGGAAAACGATGGAAGAAGACGAAGAAGAAAGAATATATATGTATAATACCTAACTTTGTCTGTCATTCACAGCGATATTGAGAAAACGAAACGCTTTTATCAGCTGAAATTATAACCAGTTATAGATTATTATGCCTTATTTACCAAAAAAATACAATGAATCTCTAACGACCACGGCTTATGTACTTTCTTAGAAAAATACGTTTCTATCAGCGATTTTGTCACATATTCTCTATGATGACGTAAGTACACAAATCATGTCTATTGCCATGATGTCGGACTGCGAACGTCCTGGCTTCTGTTGCCTTCCACACATATATTTGACAGACTTAAAATGGTACCAGTAATGGGTTACAAGAACAATACAATGACGACCATCATACTTCAACTGTCGAGCGAAAAATACTAGGCCTCTCTTTATGTGAAATGAATTCATTTTCTTTTTCTATTCTGGGATTTATCTCTATCAGTAAGCACAAGATGGTTACCATGGTCGTCCACGCGTCAAATGTGTATGGTCTGACACCGTAATTAGCCGGTTCGAGTCCCGTTCATTGAAAATATTTCTACCATCAGAGTGATTGCCGGCAGGGTAGTGGAGGCAGTGTTATATCATTTCTAATCAAGGGAATGCGTGCCAAAAGCCTGGATTAAATTCGAAGCCTCTCCGCAGTGCTAATATGGAGTGCGGGCATATGAGGCTGTTGATATTGATTAATTTAGGACAGTTGTATGTAACTTCCTCAAGAGTACGCAGATCCGTAGACGTCAAAGTGCAATAAAGTTCAAGTTCGAGCTACAAATTCACTTAAAAGCTTATGTAAGGAAATACTACAATACCTGTTTTGATTCCATTCGAATGCCGTATAACTTTATTCATAAGATATATTAATAGTCCAATTAGAATTTCCAATTACTCCTTTTTTTTTCTAGTTGCTTTACGTCGCACCGACACAGATAGGTCTTATTGCGACGATGGGACAGGAAGGGGCTAGGAGTGGGAAGGAGGAGGCCGTGGCCTTAATGAAGGTACAGCCCCAACATTTGCCTAGTATGGAAATGCGAAACCACGGAAAACCATTTTCAGGGCTGGCGACAGTGGGGTTCGAACTTACTATTTCCCGAATACTGGATACTGGCCGCACTTAAGCGACTGCAGCTATCGAGATCTGTTCCAATTACTTCATAGACAATAATTTTGACTGTCGAAGGCAAGCTTATATTACAAACTAGTTATAATATTAATAATAATAAAATCAGTTTTACGTTTAAATAATAACTAATTACGGTTTTGGAGACGACGAGCTACGATAAATGTGTCCCACGGGAGTTCTTTTCACGTGCCGCTAAATCTACCGCCGCGGGGCTGACGTAACTGAGCCCAGACTGAACCATGATCGTAAATACCAACTTGGCCTCAGATATCCAGCGCCTTAACCGTCTGACCCACTGAGCCCTACAAGGAAATATAAACTACCACCAATTTAAGGAAAGCCTTCTGATTTCAACGGTATAATTTTTTTAAACCTTCCTCTTTTAATCCGTTTACAGTCAAGGGTTGGTTTTTCCCTCGGAATCAACGAGGGATCCCACCTCTACAATGTTATGGAAAGTGTCCTGAAGCGTGAGAATTTGGGCCTGGGGATACAACTGGAGTGGAGAACCAGTACCTCGTCCAGGCGGCTTCACCTGCTATGCTGAACAGGGGCCTTGGGGGATGGGGAGATTTGAAGGGATAGACAATGAAGAGGGAAGGATGCGGTCGTGGCCTTGAGTTAAGTACAATCCCTGCATTTGCCTGGGGGAGAAGTGGGAAACCACTGCGAGGATGGTTGAGGAGGGAATCGAATCCCCCTCTACTCATTTGACCTCCGAGGCAGGGTGGATCCCGTTCCAGCCCTTGCACCATTTTTCAAATTTCATGGCAGAACCGGGAATCGAACTTGGGCCTTCGGGGATGGCAGCTAATCTCACTAACCACAACACCACAGAGGAGGATTTTTTAAACCACTTTAAATAATTGTTAGGTATAAAAAAGTAAATTTAAATAAATAATCGTGTCATCAAGTATTCAGTAAGAGAGGATTTTTTTGCTTTTTTGTTCAGGAAGAATATTATGTTCTTGGGGAAAGTCATGGAAATAATGAAGTATTTTCCCCAACTCATTTTTTCATGAGTATTTTAGATTTTCCACCGTAAGGCCACGTAAATGTCAATAAATAAGATTGTTTGCGAATGTCAGTAAAGGACACGTTAATTTTAGTGTTATTATTATTATTGTGTAAAAGGGCTAAAATGAGGTCATCATTATCTAGGCTAGCTATTTAAGTCGATGCAATTAAGGAGTTCCACTGGCAGGCTAAGATAAGACGTGATGAGCCGATTGTTAGAAATGTCTGCGGGCCCATTGAGTATTCTCTTCGAATACTTATTTCAAAATACACAAGCTTAAAAAGATGTAATAATATTGAGTGAGTAAGTGTCCTCTAGCAGTTAGAAGCAACCCTGTGTCCGAGCACCAACTGCAGTGTTCGTCAATGTTCTCAGAGGGAAACGCTATCCAGCAATGTTTACTCGCCACTCATCATCCTTCGCCTACTGCTGCATTGTACAGCTTACCTGCCGGGATCTGTGCTCATGCAATCGTTCTAATAGACTTCAGTAGTAGGTTTTGTAAACCAACTTCTCCTCTTCACCCAATGAGGATAATAATTCTTCTTGTTAGATGATACAGAGTGTATAATTTAAGACTTCGTAGCAAATTGCCGAGGAATAAGAGCACAGGTAAGCGCAGACAGCGAGCGCAGTGCCCGCAATGTCGAGAGGACGTAATCGTCCCAAAAAAAGCGGCATGATTACGCCTATCCAAACTAAACGAATCTGAACTCATCACCTATATAGATGCTCAGGACATTTAAATAAATAAGAAATACATAAATGAATAAAATAATTTCGGATCCACTGTTCATTCGTCAACTGCAAAATCTTATTCTTGCAATGAAATCTGCAGGCGGTATGTTATGGACCGAATGAGTCCGATAACATGGTAAATTTAATCATTTTGTTCCATTACGTTCCGACGAATGTAAATTACCAGTTTCCTGAGCTAGTCTTCTGAGCGAACTTTCCTGAATGAGAGGTGTTCCCCTTCCCTGTTTCTTCTTATCAGTTACGGAAATATGGCTCATGAACAAGTTGTTGCACGCAATGTTTTGATGATACTGTTGAACAGGGAAACGGTCTAAGCATCTTTCGAAGGCATCTTTTGACTGGTTTCTCCTTCTTGTGGAAATAACACTCGACTAACAGTATTCTCTGCGCTGTAGTGTACGATAATAACCTCACTAAACACCTTAAAATTCCAATACTTACTAGCGAATTGAGCGAGAGAGCTATATCCAGCGTCAGCTGTTAGCACTTCTTATCATGCCAAGCTTTGAAGCAGTCTGCTCTCGTGAGCGCACCAGATAGGTCGTGCTAGCTGCGCTCCTCGCAAGTGGTTACACATCTGACTCGGGCACGGAACACAGTGTAGCAAGCGTTGTGTTTGTTTGCGTTTGTGTTCAGTTTACTACAGTGTATTATACATAAGTGAACAGTGTTTTACTGATAGACGGTGGAACATACGGGGAGGGAGGCCCTCCCCCTATTCAACCGAGCAATGCCATAGAGGATTTTCCCACGCCTTTTTTACATTCTACACTGAAGGCAGCTCTCCTCACCCTCAATGAAGACCAGAATTACGACGTAGATATGGAGCGTCGAAGCAATTCAGTCCAGAAGCGTCCGATGGATCATCAGCCACACAACAAGGAAAAATGTTAGCGACACCCACTTTTGAATTACAAGGTAAACATATATCTTTACTATCATCAGATAAACTTCCGAGTACAGTTACCACGCGCCCCTCCCCCTATGTGAACAACAAAAACAGTAGATACAAGGACGATTATCCTGGCCCATTCTATATTTACGTAGATGGTACGGCAGGCAATATTGGAAAATTTCATCCTATGGGATTAGGAAAATTGTTTTACAGTAGTCTGCCAACACTTAGGTCTAGTATTTTGAACATTAGCCCCATCGGACCGAACAGAATCAAGATTGACCTAAAAACAGCTCGCGCTGCTAACTTACTTGTAGAGTCCCCCCCTGTTTGCTGAAAAACAATTGCAAGCTTATGTTCCTGCTCATGTAATTACTCGCCAAGGAGTTATCCGTAACGTTGATGTCAGTCTAGGTGACGAAGAGCTCCTACAAAACATTTGTTCGCCGATTAGCATTCTCAGGGTACGCCGTATGATGAAGAAAATTCATCACAATGGCACACAAGAGGGTATCCCTCTTCAAACATGTGTAGTACAATTCGATTCCCAGTTTTTGCCGGACAGTGTGTCTATTTACGGTATGCGGAGTGAGGTCACCCCATACGTTGCTCCTGTACGCCAATGTTTTAAGTGTTTACGGTTTGGCCACACTCAGATATATTGCCGTTCAACAGGACGATGCGCTAAATGTGGTAATCAGCACCCTGTAGAACAGTGCTCATCTTTGCAATTAGCGTGTGTACATTGTAATGGTGCACATATTGCCACAAGTAAAGATTGTCCAGAATACTCTAAACAGCAGAAGGTGAACGAACTATCAGCTACTAGGAATATTCGTTTCAAGGACGCACTCAACGTTTTAGAACACCGACCCTACGCAGAGGTAGTGGGATCAACCCTTCCCATCGAAGAAGAACGGACCTTTCCCTCGATCCCAACGCAGCGCACTAATAGATGCACTGCCTTCAAGAAACCTCGCCTAGCCCCACCACCTGTCTCCCGTGCTTATGAGCAACCACCTCTGTTTTATTCCACTCATGAACTTCCACAAGGCCCCATCAGACAAAACCCCTACCCACCTCAACCTCATCGTATTCCCTCCCAAATGACCGTGGATCACTCTGTTTCAAATACTAATTCTCCTTTTGTGGTGGATGTCTTAATAGCATATGTTCAAAATCTTAATTTACATATTCTACAATGAATAACCTCATCTTCGACAGGCCCTCCACCGTCTGAAGAATTACGTGAATTGATTTCTCGGTGCATTAACAATGGAAATTAATCTAAAAATATTACAGTGGAACGCTCATTCTTTGATAGCTAACAAAGACAGTTTATTAAAGGAAATTCATGACAGGCAGATTTCTATCGTTGCCATATCTGAAAGTTGGAAATCTCCAGATCTGGAGGTGTGGTTTAAAGCCTTCAGAGTGTACAGATATGATGGTGTGGATGGTTACGGTGGAGCAGGTCTCCTTGTTTCTTCTCAAGTACGACGTAAGCTGATTCATCTGAATTTTAGCAAGTGCCGTCTTTCCAGGCCGTAGCTGTACGGATAGACTTGCCTCCCAAGCCTTTTACCCTGTTATCAATGTATTGCCCTCCACGATGTGTGATTGAGTTTAACGAATGGTACACTCTGATGTCCCAACTCGACCCGCCATACATAATATGTGGTGATCTGAACGCACATTGTGAAGCCTGGGGTTATGCATTCACCGATGCTGCGGGTACTGCCCTATTTAACACCCTCGACGAATTTAACTTTGTTATTTTAAATGATGGATCTCCAACTCTCGTCCCTCGACTTGGACAGCGTCCTTCTGCTGTTGATGTTACATTGTGTTCTTCTACGCTCTTGAATACAGTGCCTTGGAAAACTTTTCCATATGTCATCGGTTCGGACCATTATGCGATTGAAATTTTGTAGCATAGTCTATATCTCACCATGCACTATTTACCCATCCACCAAATGGAATAAAAAACTTGCAGACTGGTGCGCCTACACTTCTAAAATCGACACCGATCTCTAGTTATTGTGGACTCCGTTAACCCCGTTAGAAGATTATACTGCTTTCCTGAAAATAATAAATTCTGCCGCCCACGTTTCAATACCTGAAAAGCACCCATAAACTCTCAAAAAAGGACCTCCAACCCCTTGGTGGGACCGAGGATGTTCATTGATGATTGCAAAGCGTAAACAAGCTCTTGCCCAGTACCGACACCAACCTACTTGGAATAATTATGTTTGTACCAACAGACGAATGCCAAAGTGAAACGTTACTTAAAAGAACAAAAACGTCAAAGCTGGAGGAGTTTTGTGAACGTATTAATAAAGATACACCTCTAACTACAATATGGTCGCAAATCACAGGCCTCCGGAAGGATAGCCACTACATCCTTTCCGTAAAACATTGCAGAGCTGGGAGAACAGTTTGTTGACATTATTGCACCTCCGTTCGTGCCTCCACCCATAGATACAATGGATGACGTCTGCGATGATCCTAATCACTTCCTCACACGACCAATTACATTGCATGAGTTTCAGCGGGCTCTTGAAGACTGTAACAATACTGCTCCGGGAAAGGACGACATACAATACTCCATGCTTAGTAAATTGCCTCTCTCGGCTCAAATTCTCCTTGTCCAGATTTTTCATTCCATATGGACACATGGCCCACTCCCGGCAGACTGAACTACTCAAATAGTGGTACCCATCTTAAAGCCTGGTAAGGATCCTCAAGATGCAGCATCTTACAGACCAATAGTTTTATCCTCTTGCGTGGTTAAAACACTAGAACGGATGGTTAAAAAAAGATTAGGGTGGTTTCTGGAGCACTGCAGGTTACTACCTATATCGCAACATGGATTTCGAAGAGGACGCGGAACCATGGATCATCTCAGCATACTCACCACTGACATCGAGCGTACTTTTCATACTCGGGGTTATCTGGCCGCACTTTGCTTGGACATTGGTTCTGATTACGACAATGTGGACCTATCTCTACTGCTGCGTAAGTTAGCAGCCTTGAAACTACCAAGAACTCTTATCTTCGGTATTGCGACTTTGATTAAAGAACGCACCTTATACGTTCGGAACGGCCCTACATTTATTGGACCGCGTACAGTCTCTAAAGGCCTTCCACAGGGCAGTGTATTAAGTCCCTTACTCTATGCTATCTACACATCTGACTTGGACGCAATATTTAGTCTCGCCATCCGTGTCTTGCAATATGCTGAAGACGTCTGCATTTATACATCTTCAGTCAATTTGACAATTACTCTTCAGCGTCTGCACACAGTATCACGATGTCTTCAAGAATGAACTACACGGAGTAGACTTGCACTCTCTCCTACAAAATAATCCGTCACTATATTCACCAAACAGAAACTGGTTCTTCCGTCTCCTACAATTCAACTTGGACCATATTATTTTCCTGTGAAGTCTACTGTTCGCCTCCTGGGGATGCATTTGGATAGCAAACTCACTTGGAGTGGACATATTGCCTACATACAGACACGGGCACTGCGCGCACTGAACATCCTTCGTTTCTTAACCCGCACTTGGTGGGGCGCTGCTCCCGCTTCTTTGCCAATTCTTTACCACTCCTTGATACGGACAGTTATTGACTATGGCAGTATGTTGTACAGAAACGCTCCGAAGTATGTTCTGGAGAAATTAAATGTCCTACAATTTCGTGCTCTCAGAGTATGTCTTGGTGCTATGTCGTCAACGCCTTCAAATGCTCTACAGGTCGAAGCTCATGAACAACCCCTGCACTTGAGAAGGAAACTACTGGCAACAAAATTTATCCTTCAACGTTCTAATCTGGAGGATCACCCGTTATTCAAGAGCCTACAACGTCTGCATAACCGGTATCGCGAACGTCAAGGAAAACATCCACCTCTACTTCTAAAATGTTTAAGAGAACTGAAGTTCTGTCTACCCTTGACTTTGAAGTCCCACACAATTCCGGCATTCCATTTTAACTACGCCTGTTCGATATCTCCAGCTTCCACGTATTATGTCCCCAGGTGCCTACTAGGAAACCTGCTCCAAATAAGCACGTAATTGATTTTATTGAATCTACTTGGTCCGACTACATCCACATTTATACCGACGGTGCAAAGTTCACAGATTCAGTTGGTTTTGCATATTTTTGCGTGGAAACACAGGAATATGGCCATTTTTCTCTTCCCGTTGAAGCATCCATCTACACCGCTGAACTTGTCGCCATCCTGGAGGCACTGTATTACTCACAATCCAGAAATTTTCATAAGATACTTATTATTTCAGGTTCTCAATGTGCTGTTAGGAAATTGGGACATCCTCGACGAAACATACGAACACACTCCTACATCTATGAAATATTAGAATTATCGTCTGTCATGAAATCGCGCAGAAAATATGTGTCATTTTTATGGGTGAAAAGACACTCAGGACTTCCATACAATGATCTGGTTGACAGTGTGGCCAAACAAGGTGCACGCACTGGGTTATTCCTTTCATTACGCCTCCCTGTACTGATTTTTATGTTACTAGCTGAAGGAAAACATGTGTTGAATGGACAGCTCTGTGAAACAGGACTACTCAACACAAAGGACGATACTATGTCTGCATTCAACCAGCTATCCCCCACAAACCATGGTATGAAGCCGTCAGATGGGCCCGAGGCCATGTAACTACCATCACTCGGATGAGGTTCAACCATGCTTCATTCCCCGCTCACCCCAACAAGGTTGGAGTTCTCCCATCAGCACAATGTCCGTGTAGCGCAAGAAACACGGGAGATGTGAACCACATTATCTTCGAGTGCAGTAGAACTGTATCCTTTCGCAGAGAATTGTTCACTACGCTTGTGCACCTTCGGGTTCCCTTACCCACACATATCCAGCTATTACTGGCAACTGGAGACTTACATGTGTACAGTGCAATTGCAACATACTTCACAAAAACTGGTGTTAATGTCTAAAGAGTAAGTGTCTTTATTTCAAGTGTGTTTTGCTTCATTTTTGCTCTGTTCTAGGTCATTTCTGTTATTTTGTATGTCTTTTAACTTGTTGTCCATTTTTATTTCTCTTTTCTGTAACAATTTTTACCTTTGTACATAATTGATGTCCAAATGCTCTATGGACGAAGGTCATAATAAAGAAAAAAACTTTGAAGCAAGCCATACAGCGCTGGATTGGGGATTCCTGCGGCCTGTGACCAGATGTGGGAAGTCTTAAATTATACTCCCTGTATAACATAGAGTCGAAAATTTATTTTTGATCAGACAAGCCGAGTGGCTTATCATTTTAAAAAACATGAACACAATAGAAAGCGAACTTAAAACTTAAGGCCTGTTATACCCTAGCGAACGTACCTTTCAGAAAATATGCAATGTCTCTGTAACTACAGGACGGATTATCTTGAAATTTGACCAATGTCTATAGCACATTATTATGGAGCATTTCTTACGGTGAGAAAATTCAATGTGTGAGAGCAAATCGTTATTAACAGCTTTTTCAAAATGTGTTTCCCATGTTTTTAAAAACGCACAATATCTCCAAAAGTAAAGTAACAGCAATATTTTCACCCCACTTCTAAACAGAGATTAGCTTTTAAACGATGAACTACCGTGAGATCAACCGGTGATTTTACTTGTACAAATAGTTTACAACTATTGAAATTTTAATTTTGAAATTATTGAATTCCTTTGGTGGTGTATAGTCTGTAATCTCTTCAGTTTCAAATTATTATTATTATTATTATTATTATTATTATTATTATTATGTTTTTTTTCTAGTTGCTTTACGTCTCACCGACACAGATAGGTCTTATGGCGACTATGGGATAGGAAATGGCTAGGAGTGGGAAGGAAGCGGCCGTGGCCTTAATTAAGGTACAGCCCCAGCATTTGCCTGGTGTGAAAATGGGAAATCATGGAATACCCTCTTCAGGGCTACCGATGGTGGGACTCAAACACACCACCTCCCGTATGTAAGGTCACTGTTACGCGACCCTATCTGCAGAAACAACTAGCTCGGTAACTTCAAATTAAATGTGACCATGTGTTTCATCATCGAGAATATCTGAATAATTATGCAAAACGGTATAGAAGTCCTCAAATAAACGATGAGGACCAAGGGAAGTGTAATTATTCGTTTATTCATCGACGAAGAGACAATGGCATTGTAACACCAACAACAAACGGCATACGAGATACAGAGCTATGTTGTGCTCATGTCCTCCTGAGGCCTGGTGCTCTATCACACATTTAAAGAATTTGAATTTTCCATATATACAGAATAGTGTGCACCAGTAAATATTTCTTACTTACTTACTTACTTCGTGGGAGAGAGGGGGAAGTAATTGTCAATTAAATGTCTATCACCTAATACAGTTATATAGCTGTAAGCAAAGCGTGATTGTGGTTGTTCAAACGAGACCAGCACCTGAAAAGATACAAGCAAGATACATTCTCCACAATTTACATAGTTCAGTGAATATGATACTTTTTTTTTTTTTTACAATTTTGCTTTACGTCGCACCGACACAGGCAGGTCTAAAAATTATAATTATATTGGCTTAACGACCCACTAACTACTTTCACGGTTATAGGTGCCGGCATTTAGTCCCGCAGAATTTCTCTTCCCTGCCATTAAATCTACCGACAAGAAGCTGACGTGTTTGAGCACCTTCAAATAGCACCGGACTGAGTCAGGATCGAACATGCCAAACTGGGGTCAGTAGGCTAGCGCCTCAACCATCTAAGTAACTCAGCCCGGCTGGTAGGTCTTATAGGGACAATGGAATAGTACAGGGCTAGGAGTGGGAAGCAAGCGACCGTGGCCTTAAATAATGTACAGTCCCAGAATTTGCCTGGTGTGAAAATGGAGAACTACGGCAAACCATCTCCGGGGCTGGTAAAAATGGAGTTCGAACCCACTATCTCCCGAATGCAAGCTCATAGCCACGCGACCGTAAACGAACGACCAACTCGCCCGGTGACAATTATGTTTCCTTTTCGGCTAATCAAAGATTTTCCAATGGGTAAATAATTGAAACAAAAACTTGAAGTGATAATGAAAATGTGTTTTAATTAGCGTGCGCGTTCCTTTATTATAATTTAAATCATTACATGGAGTTAGATTTGAACGTACTACAATCAAAAGCAAAAAAGTCAATGATATTCCAATTCCTTAAATGTGACAATAATATTCGTATATGTTGCATACCCATTACATATTATAGAACCTAATTTATACTACATATGAATGGACGAAGTCAATTAATAGAATCACCCCCCCCCCCCATTCCCCCAAACCCCACCCAGTCGCGGATGACAATCAACCCGGGCAGAGAACATCCGTCCATTGCGATCATTTCAATCATATCGTCCCTTAAGAAACAACACCGAGTATCTGACAATGCTCTTCCTATCCATAATTTTCCTTAAGACTGGTCGCGCCTCCCAGCCACGTATGGGTATGCAGTCCATCAGAACAATTTCCGTTGAGTTCATTTTCCCCTGTGTGCATGTGTAAAGGAAAATGAACCTTACTGTATCGTAGTGTTGGAATGTATGTTTGCATGACTTAACCCCCTCCTAGAGTATCGTGTATTTAAGGTTCTTTTTTCTTTACACGGGCGCATAGGAAAATGAACTCAACGAAAATTGTTCAGATGGACTGCATATCCATGTGTGGCCCGAAGGCGTGACCAGGCTTAAGGAAAATATTGGACAGGAATATCAATGTCAGATACGCAGTATTATTTCTTAAGGGACGATATGCAACAGCATTGTTATTTTTTGAACATATCAAACTTATTCTTATCACATATAAGCGAACATTATTATTGTTATCGTTATTATTGTTCTTATTGATTTCTTGGATGACTGTAGCTCATTACCAAGACCCAAAGCAAAGTCATCTTTGTACAGGCCATTAAGGCCCTTGGAGGGGTGGATGATAAAGACTTTCACTATCCGTAACCCCGGCACTTGATGGGCGTAGAGTGGTTATCTCTACGCTCGGCCGCATTTGCCCCCAGGAATTAACCTCATTTTTGGTGTAGCTGAGTGAACCTCAGGGCCATGTGCATCTCCGGAAGTGGAAATCTCGTATAGTTTGATTACAATTTCTCCTTTTCCTCAACATTATCCTAGAAGGTAAGTAAAACCCATTCCAGATTCCCTGTAGTAACCTTGAATTCATGCAGAGTCGAGACCGGAACCGAAGTCAATCGGGTGGATAGCCACAATGTACGCCGGAAGCAATCCGTCATGGTCCCTGACAGTTTAGAGTATAAACGTGCTGTATGCCTAACAGGTGAACTGCGAAGCAACGGATCAAGCATAGGTCAGCTCTGACGTCATTTGATTTAAGACCGAGCTCGATAGCTGCAGTCGCTGAAGTGCGGCCAGTATCCAGTATTCGGGAGATAGTAGGTTCGAACCCCACTGTCGGCAGCCCTGAAAATAGTTTTCCGTGGTTTACCATTTTCACACCAGGCAAATGCTGGGGCTGTACCTTAATTAAGGCCACGACCGCTTCCTTCCCACTCCTAGGCCTTTCCTGTCCCATCGTCGCCGTAAGACCTATCCGTGTCGGTGCGACGTAAAACAACTAGCAAAACAAAATTGATTTAAGTTTTATCTAAATGTACGAGTTGCCGTGAGATCAGTGATCACAGAGTACCAGTACCTGCTCATTGTAAGTTCAGACGTCCACGTGAGTAGTGCATCTGTGTTGTGATAAGTGTCCTTTCTCCAAGTGGCAACTGTAATACCGGCATTACTGTACGTTGTGCAATCTGACCAGCACTGAGCGTGAACTAAGAACGTACGTACAGTATACCTGTAACGGCCAATGAACAATGCGCAAATGAATTACGTGCAAAATTTCACAACAATGGACTGGTAGACATACATCGAATAAAGTTGAGCAGCTGCGAATATCACACCTGACACCATAGTGTAACGATGACGACGACGACGAATAGTTATCATTCTTTACCCTCAGTGGGAGGGGCGGACATATGAAGGGTTTCGCTCTTTCTCTGTCGAGTGATGTCAGCGATGTGGGGAGAAACATGAACTGATATGAGTAAATCTATTGCAAGTAGAATATTTCGGTGTAAGGGTTTATTACTGCGGGAATCAGACGTAAGTACACGGTATTCTACTTTCTTGGAAATAAGCATTAAGAAGGTATGTCGCACTTCGGAATCGATATTGTGAATGGTCGAAAGCACAGATTTATTTTGGAACATATCGGAGTGCCACAAGTGTTAACGCGCTACGGCTGGAGAAACAAGCTCTGCATTCTAGATAAGAATGAATTCGAACGCCACCGTCGACTGTCCTGAAATGGTCTTATGTGGTTACCAATTTTCACACCTGGCAAATTCTGGGTCTCTACCTTAGTTAAGGCCACGGAAATCAACAATGACTGACACCATACCAAGACATGGTTCTTTAAGCAGAATATGAACGATGGCAGGATGGTAATATTTTACTTCTGAAAGGCAGCTACGTAGGAGAAAGAATTATAAATTTCAGTGCGGCAGGAAGAGAAGATTTAGAGAGTAAAGAAGATTTTTTGATAGTTGGAACCTTCAAAAGTTGTACCAAGCAGTTTCCTCACATATAAACTCTTCGTGCGGACTTCGGTAGTTCAAAGGACGAAATAAACATCTACTCACTGGCTATCGCACTCTTACTGAGCCGGCCTGAGTAGCTCGGACAGTGGAGCGCTGGCTTCCTGAGCCCAACTTCGCAAGATCCTTCTCAAGGTGCTCAAATACGCCAGCCCCGTGTCGGTAGATATATTAGCACGAAAAAAACTCCTGCGGGACAAAATTCCGGCTCCTAGGTATGTCCACAAACCGTAAAAGTAGTTAGTGGGGCGTAGAAGCCAATAATATTAATTCTTACCGAACAAAAGAAGTTATATCTGCGACTATTCCGCCATCTACGTGAGACTGTCAAAGTGTCTCTAGAGGAAAGTGCAAGATTTAGGAATAACTCGTGAATACAGGAAAAATGAAATATGTGCTGCGCTGGCTTTCCTTCGTCCTAAATATGTATTTGACTGCTGGCTTGAAATACGTGTCTAAATACCTGAGGTAGCAAAGCTTTCTGACTGTTTTTCTTTGTTTTGTGGAAAGATGGTTGGAAAACAGTGATGTTCCAGCGCAGCTTTTCAGTTACTACAAAAGGCGCCGGAGAATCGGCAACGCTGTGGGAGGGCACATCAAAATCAACAATATGCTTGGAAAGCCGAACCCTACACAGAATCAAGAACGTCAGCGAGTATCTGAAGGTACAAGTGTAATGTGCAGCGTGTGTGCTAATGATGGCAGAATTGGATATGGAAGGGAAACAAAGGGAATGAGTCGGCATGAAATTAGACTGAAGACTGGAAAAATGTAAAAAATGCGAGAAGAAAGACACTGTCAGAGATTGCTTGTAAACCACCCCCTACTTTTAAGAGAAATGAAAAATTAAATGTGAAACAGTTAAATACAAACGTAAATAATGTATAAGTAATGTAAATGAAAAACACATAATGTAAATAGTAGTTTTTAAGACAACACACCACACTAGCAACCACCACAGAAACACGCAATAGTGATTACATCTCTACGCATAGGGTGGACGACAGGAAGTTAATCCGGCCGCAAAACAAGGCCAAATCTACATGCCCATCACATTTCATACCTCCGACCCCACAAGTGGTGGGGAAATGAGGTAGAAGAAGAAGAAGAAGAGGAATCTTTTAAGTAGGCCCAAAAATGTTGGCGATGATTATAAGTTGATTTTAAACACGCCCAAATTGTAAAAATGCATTATTGCCATTTAGGTAGTCTGAATGGACGAAGAATGATGGGAATCAGTTTCAAACATTTTAAAATTTGAAACACTGGTATACTTGCACTAAGGATAAGTTTGATTGAGAGGTACATATCGTGTTGTGAGATACAGGATACTGCACTTCCCAAAATACATTAAAGTAACAAGTGTATGGCAGGTATATGGACCCCGCTAAGCGAGACTTACAGCACACCCTTGATAAGAAAACTCCTCAGTGGTACGCTTTTCAGCATTTCACACCATCAAGAATGGCAGCGTGGTGATATGGTATGGACCTGCTGCTGCTGTCAGCTTAACTGTTGGCACAGAGCGATCCCAGCACTGCGGAGGTATTTCCCTTATACATTGTAGTTTTAATTACTATAAGCTTAATGTGCGCCCTATAACTTCAAAATAACGTACAGTACCAAACAGTTTCTCCTTTGGCAGTTTTGAATGAACCACAGAGAAACTTCAATGAAGTTAACCTCTGATATCTATGGAGGTCCAGGTTCAAACCATCAAACTTTCCTTCCCTTGATGCATTCGCCAATTTATGCCCAGTAGTGTTCCGTACAATTATGAGTTATATTAAGAAAGCATGCCTGTGCATGATTGACAGACCATAGCCCAGATCTTTTCATGGATGTCTTTAATATTAACTTCCAGTAATAATGTGTTATCTACTTGAAATACCTTCAACTACTATCGGTATTATCTAGGCAGATCTGAATATATTTCCGAAGGTATGGAATTTAATTTGTATGAAATTTAGCCTCCTGGAAGAAAAATTAAATTAGTACCAGCTTTCAAGCAAAAACCATCTGCCTACAGGCCATAAGGTTCTTTCGAGTAGTGGCCCGACTGCCGTTGCCCCCAGAAATTAACCTGGCACTCATTTCTAGCATAGGGTTTGTAAACCTCAGGGTAATACGCCAGTCCAGAAGGGAAAGCCTCATTTTCCTTTCAATTTTCTGACTGGGAATCAAACGCATTTGCTTCTGAATGAACCGAGCACGCGTTTACATTGACTAGGTACCTCATCATCAGCCTTCCAGGGAAGATGTTTACTACTTTTTCTGACAGTTTATGTGTTGATTATAATTTGCTTTACGTCTCACCGACGCGGATAGTTCTTATGGCAACGATGGAATATGGAAGTTCTGGGAGTGGGAAGGAAGTGACCGCGGTCTTGATTAAGGTGTGAAAATGGAAACCAAGGAAGCCAGGGCTATCGGCAAAGTGGTTCGAATCCACTATCTCCAGAATTCAAGCTGATAGACACGTGAATCATGCTGCTCAGTCGCTGGCTCAGTTTTTCTAACATTTATGTCAAGTTCATGGTAATGGGCTGGAAGGTGTCACTGCCCTACTTTTAACCACTAATAGCCATGCATTTTACTAAAACATGTAAATATATCAACAATAAACGTGTGTTCTATAATGTTAAACAATATTCATTTACTAATAAAATCTTGAAAAAATGAAATTGTCTTATTTGCTAATATACAGTACAGCTTGTAACATTTGTCCATTCATTCTACATCCAGCTGGTCCTGATATGTGGCGATGTGTTAGCAAAAGTGGAAGCAAATACGTCCATGATGATCTGAAAGCCATTTCAAAACAATTAAACAGATGAAAAGTTACAGAAGTTAATCAAATTTTGTGTACAGTACAATATAACAGGCACCATGACTGAATGATCAACGCTGAAGTGCTGGAATTTACCATGAGGAGTTATTTGGCACCGCTATCAAACATTTCGAGCCTCTGAAATGTCATTGTACTGGACTGGGATTCAATCCTGCAACTTTATGTTAACTCAGGGTAGATACACTGTACTATGTGAAGACCTAGCATCGTGACTCTATTACGAACCTAGCAAATTGGGCGGGTTATCCTTTCTGTTCGTGCTACAAACTATGAACTTTCCAGTGCCACAGCTGTCGGACAGTTCGTCTTCCTGCCTTGCGATATCCATCAGCCTTTGAAATACAACTCTAAGGAACACAAATATTCTGTACCTGGTATTTAATGGCACGTGAGCAAACACAAATGAAAATTCCAAAGTAAAAAGAAGTATTTACTTTGCATATTACTTATGTATATCATGATTTCTAAGTTAATAACACAGCTGCAAACTAGTATACTAGACGCGGAATGCAGCTAGTTCAGCGAGTTAAGTTTAATATACAGACATTTTATTGAATATCAATTAATATGCAAAGCTAACATAAATAGGTTGCCTACTAGACGTGGTAAGAGCGCTTTCGTCTCACTTGGAGGGACATGAGTTCCTTTCACCGTATGGCACTCGCGATACCGTCGACACAGTGAGACCGCCACCTCAGAAAGGGCGCATGGCCCTGAGGTTCACGTAACTTAAAGGAAATTAGTTCCTACATTTCGAATCTGGTACCGAGATCAGAGTCAGTAGCAGCCTACCCTCCGGTACTTCATATAGTTTCATGACCGGCAAGGAAATGACATTGGCAATAATAAAATATCAAATATTTATGAAGAGATGATTGCTGTTTACGCATTCCCTGTTATCAACGTTGGCTAAGCCATAACAGAGTAGCCAGTCGCTATGAATATATTGGAAACAACCGTACGTGGCATTGAGCAATACGGAACACACTGCGGCTAGCATACTACTGTCATACCAAATCTGGGTGTTATTGACACGAAATAATGAATAGGGTAATATTGCGACGAGTACTGAAACACAAGACTGGAACAATCCTGCGACTAAACGGGGAGATCATCGAAATAGGTACTGATTTGAACTAGAAAAACTTAGGATGTACAATGATTGTGAGGAAGAAAAAGAGTACATGAGCGATAAAATTATAGGAGTACAGATGGTACACTAAATGCCAGCCAATTTATGTTGCTATTGTTGACAAATGTGTTTAATCACTAATTATACCAAGTTTAGGTTACAATGTTTCATCGTGTTAACGGTATTAAACATGTTCAATCGCATTTCCTTCAAAAATCATCTTGCATCTACCATATTTACATCCTGAGTGCAGTTAATTCATTATGAGACGCATATAAACGTGGTGGATATGAAACCGGCGTTAACAGTTTGCTTAAGTAATGATGTTTTGTGTTGCATCAGTTGCTAGTGTTCCTACAGTCACACGGACGCGACGTTCCACACCGTAAGAGGGCCGAATTTTGGACCTCCGTCACTGTCGATGAAAATCGTCATTAAGGATATTCTTCCGGTTTACTCACAGTCATCTAGAAGGAGAAATCTTGAGATTGTAACTAGACTGAATTAACTAGTCACCTATCATCCTCAAAGACTCCAGAAACGACAGTAACATGAACTAACAGGTCACCATAAATAAGGACAATATGTTCACAAACTTGTCAAAGAGATCATAGAGTACTCCCATGAGCATTTATTTTGTAATCCCCCAGAAGTCTTCAAAATAGTCTATAAGTGCGTAAGTATCAGCGAAACAGTTTCAGGTAGTGTTACTTCCGCATGTACATCATCGTCCTCTTCTCCAAACGTCGGTGTGTGTAATGTGTTGCCTGTGTGTCCTGCCCCGAGCCGGAAGGACGAGAGATGTGTCAAGAAATTCAGACTTCAGGATATGCACGAGATCATTTTTAGCAGTGACCTACATATGTTTGCAGAGCGTACTTTCACTAACATCAACTGTACTTTTAGAAAAATGTCACTTAAGTTGACTATGAATACAGTGCACTGGAGACAACATGACTTGATTTTTCTGAAAATGAGTAGCATTTATTTGATGCAAAATATTTTATTCTGAACGATATTTATCCCCTTTAGCCGTCAGTAAATCAATTAATCTCAATAGAGGTATCTTATGATGGCTTATTTCCTAGTTTTAGAGCTCACCATACATTTAAATGAAATAGTGAATTATATAAAAGTGGAAGTAAAGAAAATTCCAATGCATGTTCAACAGAATAGTTTGCACCGTACTTTGTACTACTGTACTACAGCTTCATTTCACGGTAAATCAAATATTTACTTGGTAATACAAAGGATTTGCGAATATTTGGGTATTTGAGAGGTTGTGTGAATGACAGTGTAGTGTATTTACGCAATGATTTACCAGAATTTATGGAAAAGCAGTATTTAACTTACTGTTAAGTGGCAGCATCACCCGAAGAATGGTTTAGATAACCCCAAACCAGTTTTAGTTCTGAGGAGATTATCTTACCATCCAGGCTGAACTCCGACAATGCTCATGGCAAGACCATCGAGCGGAGCATGATAGTGGATATACGGTGGATGGGGCATTCAGTCTCTGTCGATAAGGAGACATTAAATATTCCTCGTTGAAGGTATCACCTATGCTCTGGAAATTTAACACTGAAAGTATTACGATCCACTGAGGAAGGCACTGAGATAGACCACGGTTGCTTAATGGTTGCGACCAGCGGCGTCTCATGAGAGCTCATTGTGGTAACAGAATTGCAACGCTGACCAGTCACAATGCATGCAGGAGATACCAGACGCGTATAATTTACACAGTAATAGATCAATCCAGCTCAATTTAGACACAACGGAATATGGGAGCAGAAACCTATCCGAGACCTCATCTTGACACTACGCATAAGGCGTTATCTGAGCTCGCGTGATCACTACTTGGACACTGAAAATTCTGTAGCATGGACCACTGAGTCAAAATACATGTTGTTTAGGGTTGATGACCTGTGTTCAGATGGACGCAAATAGAATGAGAGCATGGATCCCAGCATTAACCAGACTCTGTACCAGTAGATGCTGATTCCATATTGGTGTATAGGGTGTTCACACGCCATAAGTTTGGATCAGTGGCTCGTTAAATCAAGTTATTGAACTGTATCCGCCGCACATTCCTTCTTGGTGACATCAATTACATGTTCCTGGACAAGGATTAAATTTCCCGTACCACTGGATTTCGATTTTCCAGAACATTTCGACCATATTCCAGGAAAGGTTCAAGAGATTGTACGGTCATCACGTTCGCCCAATAGAGCATTAAGCTATGGGACATGGAAAAGAAGGTTACTCGCACAAAAAGTACTGTATATACAAATACCAGACAAGTAATGAGAAGCTACACATACTACATGGTTTAAATCTTTTTTTTTATTTTCCTACCGGGCGAGTTGGCCGTGCGCGTAGAGGCGCGCGGCTGTGAGCTTGCATCCGGGAGATAGTAGGTTCGAATCCCACTATCGGCAGCCCTGAAGATGGTTTTCCGTGGTTTCCCCATTTTCACACCAAGCAAATGCTGGGGCTGTATCTTAATTAAGGCCACGGCCGCTTCCTTCCAACTCCTAGGCCTTTCCTATCCCATCGTCGCCATAAGACTTATCTGTGTCGGTGCGACGTAAAGCCCCTAGCAAAAAAAAAAATCTTTTCCAGAAGTCTGCAATCTACTTGTGTAATCAATGATATTTCAACATACCATAAATTTACAAGATATACTGAATCCTTAGATATTTTAAATGGGTATCCCATGACTTTCAGGATAGTCAGAATAGTATTAAAATTTGAACAGAAATAGACACTAAATGTCATAGTTCTCTTAATGGATAACATAAAAAGTATTAATTTTATTTGCTCCTCAGCGTTTGATTACCTTATCACCACACATTCGATATATCATTTTACTATATATACGTAGTTTGTTGCCAAGTTACATCCTATTTCGCATGCAGACATTAGAAGATTTCAGTTATAATCGGTAATACCTGTCATCATAGAAGATTGACCTATTATCCTTTTCAATTATCACGTGCCACGCGTAATCCAGAAATGGCTACAGAGGACTGAAGTCCTCGATGATCTGATTTCCTGGCGCAGTTAATCGATCAATACGCAAAGCACTGAGCCGACTAATTGTTAATTCCATACGTAGAACTTAATTTACTGTATTTACATTTCCTATAATATACTTCGTGATATATTATGATCCTCAATAATTTATAAAACATTATTTTACCGTTTACCCTAATTACCATGAGCCTATATCACATTCGCATTAACACCACCACAATTAAATCCTGGCGGAGTACAGGAAATTTGATTTGTTATTTATTAATCAGGATTCCTTGAAAGTGTATTATGATCACTGACAGGTTATTAAAATTGAAAATCCTCGGCCTGTGTCCAGTCATTCGGCCGGATCTGGAATGGAATGAATGAAATCCCTATCTATCGGGGAGGATAGGAATTGTGCGTCTGAGGAAGCCTGTCGCACTGCTCTTGGGCAATGATTAATGACTAACAGATGAAATGAAATGGTATTGGAGTGTTTACCTGGATTGAAAGATGACAGGGAAAACCGAGTACCCGGAGGAGAACCTATCCGCCTCCGCACTGTCAAGCACCAATACACCTTGGAGTGACCTGGATCCCAGCGGTGACAGGCCGGCGTGCTGCTGCCTGAGCCACGGACACTATTACTAATATATTAATATCTCCCATAAATTCATGTACACGAAATGATCTCTTGAACTGACGTTAATTTAAACCACCTTGTTTCTAGTAAGCTGAATTAATTTTACACTTCACCGTCCCACGTCAATATCGGGTCGATGGCACTCCGGGGCTGAATTTAGAATCTAACAAGGATTTTAAGACTAGATGTCTCTTCCGCAGCCACGCCCTATAAATAGTAAATACCCCATCCGAAATATGCGGGAATTGAATCCAGTGTCCTAGGGCTGCGAACCGAGAGAATACATTTCTGTGTCAACGCGCCCTCAAGCAATTCACAAACACTAAAAATACAACGGTACTGTATATTTGTAATCATTTCTTCAGTATAATATAAATGTAACAAAATCCACATTTTCTCAGAACAGAATATAGATGATTCATATCACATTTCGACTGGTGAAAACTACTTAACATATCGCATTAATAAAGGTAGGTTTTCCACAAACTGGGAGAGTGAAGGACTAGAGCTGGCAAGGTTGTGGTCGTAACTAAGCAGCAGACCCCCCCGATTTTCCGAGCTTAAAAATGGGGTGTACTGGAATTCTTTCATTTTTCTTTGATAGTGCTTTAACATCGCACTAACACATCGGATGTTTTCGGCGATGCAAGGATGTGAAAATGTTGGGAATAGGAGGTGTAGGCCGAAGCCATAATTAATATTAAGACCAAGTATTTACCTGGTGCGAACATGGAAAACCACCGAAAACTATCATCAGGACTACCGGTGGTTGGATACGAACCCACCCTCTCTCGAATGCAAACCCACAGTTTCGCGACATTAACACTATGGCCAAATCATTCGGTAACTGAAAATTATCTCCAGGACTGTCTACAGTGGAAATCGAATCCATAGCCTCTCAAATGTACATCTAAATCGCACAGGAACCTCCCGTATTCAACTCACTCAGCGTTTGAGACTTACATTTCCCTTAATCATTGAATTGAATTATTGCTTTGGAAGAAGAGCTGGCTAGATGGCGCCCATAATGTTTTCTGCTACTTATTTTCCTTTCAGCGATGTGACTTGCATCATCACAGAAGCGCGGATATCATGGCATTCTCCTAAGTTTACAACTGTTATTATGAGGTTTTCCCAAATGAAATAGAGGCTTTCGTCGGTGTATTTAATAGTTTGTTTGGAGTACGTGAGCTTACAGGAAGTAAGGAGTGATGTATTTCCCTGCGGTCGATTTGATGAATGGTACCCCGAGGGAGCAACGTCCGTGGTTGCCGGTGGAACCATTGTTCAATTATCGTTTGGACTCACTACAGCTTGCAGACCGGTATCCGTCGATTTTCCTTCATATTTTAACCAGGCTTCCCACTGGATCTGACCTGATTTGGCACGTCCTTATTCGTCCATAATGAAATTCCCAACGCCGTACAGCGTGATACACAATAATTTCCCTGTACATCCTTCACACGACGGCAAATGACTGCTCCGATAACTCCCTCTAACACCATGAGAACCCAAAACCGGTTGAATTATGGACTAATTCATGGTAAAACCGTCCCAGTCACCCTGCTTCTGCACGTACAAACGGCACAAAACTCATTAACGTACGACATAACCAGATTTCTTCTTGACGTTTCAGTTTCAGTTTCATTTAGGCGAGCTTTATACATAGCCCATATGCAATCCCATTGTAGTTACGAGGGCTGTAAATAAAGTAGTGACAACGTAGTCCAGACACTCGCAGGAGAATGCACATGCGCAAATAAGATGTGGGAGCGGACAAGTGGCGCTGTTGTCGATGTGTAGTGTGCATTTGACAAGCATACACCTAGAAGTGTTATTGCTGTGTGGCGTTGAAGTGAACAGTGTTGATTTCACCGCCTTAAAGCATGTTTTCTGAAGGTTATCAGCGTTCGTGAATTAAAATCGAGGTTGCCCGGGCCATAAAAGCATCAGAATATTACCGAAGATTACGCGAAGCCTGTGGCGAGAATGAATTACCGTATTTTGCCTAGGGATTCTTCTTCTTCTTCCTTCTGATCATTTCCCAATTACCTGGAGTGAGCACTTGGTATGCCTTCTTTTACAGCCGGATGCCTTTCCTGACGTCAACCATCTAATGCGGGATGTATTCACTATTGCATGCTTCTCTGGTGGTTTGTGGTGTGATATGTTGTATGTAAATGTGTATCAGGACGAACACATACACTCGACTCCGAGCTACAGGAGTTAGCTATGCGCTGTTAACTTCACCAACCCAGCCGGGAATCGAAACCGATGAACCTCAATTGATCATCCCCCCGCCAAGTTTCATTGAATTCTGCCTGGCATAACACGATATACATTCAGCAACTTCTTTTAAAATTTAGTGTGATATTTTGAGAGGATTGGAACGTATGCTGAAGCCTCGAAGAGATTCAGGAGATCCGTATTAGCTCAAATTTTGGCCAAGGGTCGTGCTTCGGATCGAAAGCCACGTATATACTGCCAGCGACCAGAAACGAACTTCCATACGTCATATCATAACAAGTTTGAATGCGAAAAATGTAAATTCCACTACCTTCCTGCCCATTTGAATGTCGTAAAGTCCTACCATTCGAAAATCTGAGGAAGTCAATTTCATTAGTTTTCAAATAACTTATATTCGGAAATTACTGCCTGAATGCATTTCTCCATAAGATTTTTTTTTTTTTTGGTGTAGTGGAAAAGAATGCTTATCGCTGGGAGAACAGGGAACGATTCTTCTTTCTTGAGTAGTTTCACGCAAAGCATTCTGAAAATTTATCTAGGCTCTCCTTTCCCTTGCAGATGTACGGGTTTGTGGTGCGAGGAGGAGGTTGCTGAGAGATGGGGGATGCTGAGAGAGAGAGGAGTAGCTTGGTAAGCCGCATGCGGGTGGGCAAAGGAGATTACAACATCTCCTAGTAAACTATAGAGGACATCTGAGTGTCTCAGCATTAACCGGGAGGCAATGGTCAAACATTCAAGTAAAAACACATCAAACAGAGGCGAACAGTTTGTGAACTGACGACTCCAATTCTGTCTGTAGAATAGTGACTTAGTAATGGGCTGTGTTGATCTCCCCATTAAACTACAGTACTATCATCGTATTACAAATAATTTGATTTCCGTGTAGTTCATAAGCTGGAGATCCTTCTTGTATTAAAAGAGGAAACTGAACATTAAACTTAACAGCGATGTGCTTTCACAATTTACATATTTCTCTAGCACTCTTCTAAAAAAATACAGCAATGTACTCAAGAACTTCAATTACAAATTGAAATGATCCCAGAAGCAACTCAAAATTGTTACCTTATTCTTGAGTATTACATACGTATTTCACTACATAATATCGAGTACAGACAAATGACGTAACTAAAAAATAACAATTGTTTTAATGTTATTGGTTTTACGATCCAATAAATACTTTTGCGGTTTTTGGAGACGCAGAGGTGCGGGAAGCTTGTCCCGTAGGACTTCCTTAAAGTGCCAGTAAATCTACCGATACGTGGCTGACGTATTTGAGCACCTTCAAATACCACCGGACTGAGCCGGCATCGAACCGGCGGACTTGAGCTCAGATGGCCAGTGCTCTACCACATGAGCTACCAAGCCCGGCTATGTAACTACCCTCATTCCAGGGAATTTCTAAGGGAGCCTGCCAATTTCAGTCTGTAAGATGGTTATGAATACATCTCGTTATATAACAATTACGACTGCATCGTTATTGTTGTTATGTCCCACTAAATATTTTTAAAGCTTTCCAGAGGCACCGCAGGAGTTCTTTTAGAGTGCGTGCCAGTAAATAAATCACATGGGGCTGGCGTATTTGATCACCTTCAATTACCTCCGGATTGAGCCAATAACTTGGGCTCAGAAAGCAAGCGCTCTACCCTTGAGCCACTCACGTCACTGCAAATGTATCCAGGTAAACCCCATACATATAGGTTGACACTTCAGAAATTTATCTACCTAATGAATGTAGGAACATAAGTTGTACACTTTTGTCGGTCATATGCCGTTAGCATTTCATGACGAGTTTCAGAAATGAATAAAATATTCCCATCCGGCCTTACTGTCGACAAAGACCTTCACCAATATTCCAGACCAATAATGATATTTTAAAATGCTTATATGGATACTTCCTCACTGTAGACAAACTTACCATTGTTTTTTAAAATTTGTTTTACGTCGCACCGACACAGATTGCTCTTGTGGGGACGATGGGATAGGAAAGACCTCGGAATGGGAAGAAAGCGGCCGTCGCCTTAATTAATGTAATTAATGTAATAATAATAATAATAATAATAATAATAATAATAATAATAATAATAATAATAATGTTTTAGGACCTAACCGAGTGGAGTGGCCACTGATGATAACACGCTACGGATGTGGAGCAAAGCTCTGCATTCGGGAGGTGACTGAGTGCGCACTCCACCGTCGGCTGTCGAGGCAGTGGGTTTCTCTGATTTCCTATGTTCACTTCCAGGTAAATGCCAGAAGAGTTCCTATTCACAGGCCACAGCCGATTCCTTCCACCTTTTTAAAGAATTCCATTCACCATCATTCATTTAATCTTCATTTGCTCCTCAAGATTGTTTGGTGACTGGAAGGGTATCTAGCCGTAAAAACATGCCATGTCATTTCATTTCACCTCATTTCCGACCCCGTAGCAGGAAACGGGACAAAGGGATAGACATATTGTTTCTACGTCCAACAAACTACTTTTGCGGTTTTCGGAGCACCGATTTGCCAGGCTGGCGTTTCTTAGGAGATTCAAGTACCTCCACAGACTTAAGCTCTGCCAGACAGGAGTGGAAGGTAAAGGCTCTAATGTTACTGGGTTAAATATGTCTTATGGATGGGAGTCATTTGAAAATTTCCGTCACGGAAGAGACATTATGAAAGACAGTTGGTCGATGTGATCTTGTAGGCTGTGATGTGAAGTATTGGTGGATAGGCGTCACTCAGAGACCACATCTCATCATACTCCAGTAAACTAGTTACTTAATTCATGGAAGTTTTATAGACCATGAGTAACTTTCCCGTTTTCCCACACTTTTCGACTCCGAATCCACGCTAATGTCGTTCAAAAAGGATTCGTAAAATGCAAAGAAATTAATCATAATTTCATATATTGAAAGACATACTTGCTATCATTTGATTTTCTCAAAGGGAAACTTTACACCATTTATGTTTTGCATTTCTTCGATTGCTATGAATTTTAACAGAAGCCAGGATATCGAAATTTTATGGCGCAGGAGCTCTTTAACATGTCTGGAACTTATGACACGGAGCATTTGCATTTAAACATTCTAAAATGCCTCATGTGTCAGCTGGAATCGAACATGTGACCTTACATCTCACTAATCTATTTCATTAGTATGAAGTGAGGATAAGGATATCGAAACTGCACAGCCTGTTTCCAGTCACTCGACCGGGTCAGGAATGGAATGGGTGAAGCCCCCATCTAGCGGCGAGGATAGGAATTGTGCCGTTTGCCGAATCCTGTGGCACTCCTCTGGAGCAATGATTAATGAATGACAGATTAAATGAAGTGATACTGGAGAGTGTTGCCGGAATGGAATATGACACGCAAAAGCTTTTTCCAGCACAAACCTCACGTATGGATTGACCGAGATTTGAACCACGAAACAAAGAGGCGAGGGCCAGCGCGCTGAGGCTCCGGATAAAGATCTTCGTTAATTAACCTGATACGTATTTATTTCAGCTGCAGGCTAAGTGAACGAGTGAGCCTCAGAATCGTGTAGCTCTCCAAAAGTGGCAGGCTTGTTCCTTTTTTTACAACTTGCTTTACGTCGCACCGACACCGATATATCTTACGGCGACGAAGGGATTGGTAAGGGCTAGGAGTGGGAACGAAGTAGCCGTGGATTTAATTAAGGCACAGCCCCAGCATTTGCTTGGTGTGAAAATGGGAAAAAACGGAAAAACAACCTCAGGGCTACCGACAGTGGGGTTCGAACCCACTACCTTCCGAATTCAAGTTCACAGCTGCTAGCCCCTAACCGCATGCTCAACTCGTTCGGTGGTCTTGTTTCTAAAATCTTTGATAATCTAATGGGGAATCGAACTAATATCATTCGAGGCAAACTGAATAAAACTTTAGTGATTCCGTGAGCCATATTTCAATGAAACGCATAGCATGATAATTATGCCGGTTGTTATTTAGAGCTATTTTTAAGTTGACAATTATTATTATTATTATTATTATTATTATTATTATTATTATTATTATTATTATTATTATTATTATTATTATTATTATTGTATGTTGGGTATTCAGCCCGAAGGCTGGTTTGATCCTCCACAGTTTCACTGAAAGCTATCAACAGATAGCCTAGGCGTCACTGAAGAGGCGTACTAGGGAAATGAGGAGTGAGGTAGTTTCCCGTTGCTTTCCTCACCGAGCCAGCAGTTGCTACTGCACATCAGCCTGCCAAGCCCACTGAAATGCATGCACTAACCGACCCTATGAGCGATATTTTCACACCATTCATAACAGGAACTGGCTGCATAAGGAATGTTATTACTAGCATCGCTCATACCTCGGTCACTTTCATATTGTCAAAGCCAAGTATGAGACTGAGACAGGTCAATGAAAGTAACAAATTGCTCTAGCCCATACCAGAAGACATAGTGCAGTGTAAACACTACATCTCGCCAGCAGGGGCTTATTTTTATTATTATTATTTATTTCTTAATCCGTTTACCCACCAGGGTTGTTTTTTCCCTCGGACTCAGTGGGGGATCGCAACTCTACCGCCTTAAGGGCAGTGTCCTAAAGCATGAGACTTTGGGTCGGGGAGATACAACTGGGAAGGAGGACCAGTACCTTCTCCAGACTGCCTCACCTGCCATGCTGAACAGGGGCCTTGTCAGAGGATGTGAGGAATGGAAGGGATAGGAATTAAGTTAGATACCATCCCGGCATTAGCCTAGGGGGCAAGTGCGAAACCACGGAAAACCACTGCGATATGGCATGAGGAAGGAATGGAACCTCCCTCTACTCACTTGACCTCCCGAGGCTGTGTGGGCCCCATTTTAGCCCTCGTACCACTTTCAAATTTCGTGGCAGAACCGGGAATCGAACCCGGGCCTCTGGGAGTGGCAGCTCATCACACTAACCAGTACAACACAGAGCCGGATATTATTATTACGATTATTATTATTATTATTACTATTATTATTATTATTATTATAATTATTATTATTAGTATTATTATTATTATTATTATTATTATCGGCCGAAGGTAGAATGCGTTCTGGACCTATAGCGTGCACGCCTGTTCGTGTATTCCCTCTGCGGTATCGCATCAAGCACGCAGGTGCAACTGGATGCACAGTAAATGGTATTACGAGTGACTTAATAACAATCTAGTTGGCTAGCAGGAGCTGAGTAGGTGCTTGGCAGAGTGAAGTCCTGCCCTCTCGGAAGTGGATCGAGTCTATTAGTGTTCAGAGGCCAATTTTGGTGCTACCACGTTGGTCGCGCGTGAGCTTCTCAACGCTCTGAGACGACCTGCATTGTGGTGAAAACTCCCCGATGCTGGTAGAGGTTTGAGAGCGTAAGAGAGAATGGGATGTTGTGTGGGGAGGGAGAGAAGGGTGAGTTAGCTTAATGCAGTCAGGCAGGGAGGTAAAATGTCGGCCCTGACAGCTTAAATGTCAAGCTAAATTATCCGTGAAACGGGGCATCTTGTATAGCGAACCATGCCGCGCTCAGCCGCCATAGCGGGGTGATGAATAGCATGCAGTGTGACCAACACTCCACCCCCCCTCCCATGAACACCCCCCACCCCCTCCTATACACTCGCGTTGTGTTCTCTTGACAGGTAGCCAGTGCCTAGCAAGACTAGTATCACTTTGCCTTATGTCACCAAATGTACTCTACAATTCGTATAATAATGTAGGTGATATGAAACTGCTCACAGGATACAGCGACGAGATTCCATTTCTATTTGAGAGTCCTGTACTCTACAGCTCACTTGATTTAGTGTCCGCCTCCGCAGCGTAACGGTTAGTGTAATTTGCTGCCTCACTCGGGGACCCGGGTTCGTTTCCCGGTACTGACAGAAATTTAAGAATGCCAGGAGGGCTGGTAAGTGGTTGAAATAGTACATGCAGCTCACCTCCGATGGGGGTGTGCCTGAAAAGAGCTGCACCACCTCGGGATGAGGACACGAGTTTACTTTCTTGTTTTAGTGCACTTCGAAGATATTTCTTTCTTTCTTTCTTTCTGTCTTTCTTTCTTTCTTAATCTGTTTACCCTCCGGGTTGGCTTTTCCCTCGGATTCAGCAACGGATCCCACCTCTACCGCCTTAAGGTAGGTGTCCTGGAGCGTGAGGCATAGGGTTGGGGGATACAACTGGAAGGAAGGACCAGTAACTCGCTCAGGCTGCCTCACCTGCTATGTTGAACAGGGTCTTGTGGAGGGATGAGATGATTGGAAGGGATGGACAAGGAGGAGGGAAGAAACCGGCCGTGACCTTAAATTAGGTACCATCCCGGCATTTGCCCGGAGAAGTGGGAAACCGTGAAAAACCACTTCGAGGATGGGTGAGAAGGGAATCGACCCCCTCCCCCCCCCCCCCACCACCACCACCACTTAAATCCAGATTGTTTATGGTCTACAAGATCATATTTATTTAGGTAAACCACAACTTGATCGCATATTAAACTTTCAAAAGCTTTAGAAAGTACGGAGATTATGAACTTAGGACGGTAGTCAGAGGGTGACTTTTTATGTGCCGCTATTATACTGGCTATTTTCTACAGATAAGTTTCTTTCAGTAAACAGTAATTTAGAATGCGCGTCGGTACAAGTAGGATAGCACCCGTATCGTTATGCATAAAAGTAACAGGAATATCATCTACTCCCGTAGCCTTCGGTCTAATAGAATAAAAAATCCTTTTCAATTGGTTTTCTGCAATACAGTGTATTGTGAATGGTGGACTGACAGAAGGGCGGTGAGTGCAGTTAGGTGAGTTACGTGGAATATTTACTGTGTGTTTAGGCACTCATTCTTCTTTTGATCAACTGTGCAAACTCTTTAGTAAACTGCCTTTTTTATAATTTTTGAGCAGTGTGTATTATGTTAGTTATTTAGGTCTCGTATTGGGACAGACGGAATAAGGTAGAACTTCAGTACTTTCATGAAGGGAGTGAGTAAAAATCTTGGAGGAAATTCGTACTCATGTTGGGTACTGACGGCACCAGGTATTAGAATAAGGAGTATCCAAGTAGTAAGTAGTATAGTTTCTCAGTCCTATGGGGAAGTGAGATAATCAACGGGCTGTAAAAATTACATAACGCTTCCACCTTCACCAGCCTTGAAGACGTTTTTCAGTGGTTTCCAATTTTGATGATTGTGCTTGTTTAAAGAGGCCTGATATCTAGGTCATCGGCTCGATTTCCCATTTTCATACCAGACAAATATTGGAGCTGTACCTGAACAAAGGCCACGGCCACTTCCTATCCCATCGTCATCATAACACCTGTCTGTTTCGATGAGACGTTAAACAAATAGTAGTAATTACTATCAGAGTAACAAGGGAAATTAAACAGTTTCAGTGAGAAGACACTAAGGATTGGTAGTTTACAGTATAGGCACTATATGTTGGTGTGTAAATTGTTAGATTCAATACCTATTTTGAATCTTAATGTATAAACAAGTTGTACTGCTTAGCAGGTCAATGACACACACTCATGTGTTACTTATTACTGTTGTTCCGTTGTTTAAATAAAGCTTCACTGAAGATTTGTATTTTAGGAACTTCGTCAGCGGTGGCAACAGACTCTTAAATCAGTTGTTTTATTGTTGTATTATTCATGCAGCTTCCTTTCAGCGTGTCTCAGTAAAGTTATATCACTTATGGCTTTTTAGTGAAACTTTACTTACTTCTTGCACAAGGATATAAATTACTGTGTTCTATACTGTTTAAATACACGAAGTTCGATCCAGAAGTTTACCGATTGAGCAACGAGGTAAACAACGGGTATGAAAATGCTCAACTGTTACCGTATTCAATCGGTTCTAATCCAAGACCAAAATAAGCAAAATAATGCCCACTACTGAAAACTTACAAAAAGACGACCGCAAGTTACCGAAGAGTTTGTAGAGTCACAGTGTCTGAAATGCACACTACCATTACTCCCCTGCATAATCGGAAAATTTCATCCTTGAATAGTGAAATAGCGCTGCGAGCGGGCATGCTCTCCTATTGTTGGTCCTATTTGTGCTGCGAAATTAGGAAATAATGATTTTAAGCGCTATGAGTGAAACTTAAACTACTGGGCGAGTTGGCCGTGTGGTTAGGGGCGCCCATCCGGGACATAGTGGGTTCGAACCCCACTGTCGGCAGTCCTGAAGATGGTTTTCTGTGGTTTCCCATTTTCACACCAGGCAAATGCTGGGGCTGTAACTTAATTAAGGCCACGGCCGCTTCCTTCCCATTCCTAATCCTTTCCTATCCCCTCGTCGCCATAAGACCTATAAGACCTATCTGCATCGGTGCGACGTAAAACAGATTGTAAGAAAAGGAAAACTTAAACTTTGTCAGCGTCTGTGAGAAAGACCTCAGAGGACCTTTACTATTCTAAAGGCAGCAGGATGAGGGCCAGGTCTTGAATTGCTCCAATGGTACTGGCTTTGAGAACACATCGCTGACAATGAGAGACATGGCCCATCCGTAATTCATTCCTGAGAGCAAAACAGACAACAAGGAAATGCATCTCGATATTTCACGGTGTTTCCTGGAGTTAATTCGGACTGAGATGTGGTGGAGCGGACAACAATATCTTCTCCACTACAGTAGGTCTATAAATAAGTCGTTATCTTGGCAAATACTGAACATGCTTGTTCAACATCCCGCCTATTCACCCAACTTACTCCACTAGAACTTTTACCTCTATCCTAGGGTGATAAGACGTCGGAAGGTGCGTCACTGGGGCAATGAGATAAAAGCAGCATTGAAGGAGGAATTACGGTAAGTTGCAAAAGACGGTTTCCGATAGTGCTTCCAGAAGTCTTACCGACGTTGGTAAAAGTGTATAGACGCCAAAGAGATTACTCTAAAGGTGTTTGTTCATTTGCTTAGTGTAAATAAGTGTAGTTGGTGTTCCCAAACGTTTGAATCATACCTCATTCTGACTACTGAAAACTAAAATTTTAGGAAAAGCAAAGGACCTAACAGTTGATGTATTTAATTAACTCTACACATTGACAAATGTGTTGGCCGGATCAGAGAACTACTTAAAGACTAGGGATGATGTTACGTAATGCAAAAGTAAAAGATAAAACAGCTAACTAAGCTCTTTGAGAAAAATAATGTACTTATTTTCTGTTTTAAAAATTAATGAAGATGACAGCAGTTCGTGAAATAAGTATTCTACACGCTATACTTTACTTTTGTTAAATAATGTTGTTAGTTGTTTCAAGGTCCCATCAATTGCCATAGGTGCTTAACAGACACGGATTGTCCATGCATTGTCCTGTAGGAGCCAAAGACGCGGAGTTGTTGCATTTAAATATCGGGAAAAGCCACTAGCGTCAACCGGTGTTGAATTCGCTCGTTTGGGAATGGATGGATAGTATCCACAAACCGCACCGCACTGAGGTTGGTGTATTCTAACAGTTGAAAGTTAAAATCTGTAAAATAAAACCAAGGAGATGTTCATAGATTTTTGACATGTCGGGACATAGATATCATCGTGGCTCCGAGGTGCATCTTTATAATGAACACTGAAGAAACTCATGGTGTTCCTGCCTCTCTTAAAACAGGTCGGAACATAGATATCACCGTGGCTGCGAGGTGCATCTTTATGACGAATATCAGTCCAACACAGGACGATATGTGTTACAAGTACTCCTGCTTGATTATTCTCATATCGGAATATGACACAGAATACTGTTTAACGGAGAGGAAGAGAAATGAGCAAGTGCTGCAAATAAGGTACACTTACGAGTATGTAACTTACGTGACGAAATCGGAGAAAGGTAATTCCAGTGTCATGAATATTGGAAGAGATGATTTTATCAGTAGCCTGAGGAATACAGCAATGGTTTTCAATCAATCAATCAATCAATCAATAAATCAATCAATCAATCAATCAATCAATCGATCGATCAATCAATCAATCAATCAGTCAATCAATCAATCAATCAATCAATCAATCAATCAATCAATCAATCAATCAATCAATCAATCAATCAATCAATCAATCAATCAATCAATCAATCAATCAATCAATCAATCAATCAATCAATCAACACATGTCTCGTTTTGAAGTATGTCAAGTTATTGTATTACATAAAGGAAACCATTTTCTACTAAAGTACGAGACATCAGCTGATAGAAATATAATATGCAATAAAACTAACTTCAGATGAAAGGAACACTGATGCAACTCATGTTGTTCCTGCCTCTCTTAAACCCCGTGAGTGGATAACCCTAAAATGTGACCTAAAACGTCTCAAAAGTGACCAAAAAATTATTAAGGAAAATGTACATTTACTAAAAACTGTAATTATATACATTATTCATATTACCTTCACTTCGAAACGGAGCAAATACAGTTAATAAGTGTCATGAAATAATAATATTAATAATTATATGTATATATATATATATGTACTGTACATGAGAGGATAAAGTTGAGTCTTGTTTTCAAATTCAGTTCATACAAGTATTAGGATACTATGCGATCTCTGCAGTTCACTGATATTGGGGATACCAGGTGTTTGTCGCGACCCAGATATTGCTGAATGGTAAACCTTTTATCACCTGCCACTTTCACTTAGCATATTTCTCAGAAAGGTGCCTGACCATCAGTAGAAAAACTATCCTCTCCGAAACGTGAAGCATGTTTCCTTTTGATGGACAGATTTAGATGGCTTTATCTGTGCCAGTCTAACACTTGAAACGAATCATACATGAATGAATAAAACTCGCAGTGTGAAAAACGAAACTAATATTCACGTATTTATGTATTAGTATTCGGGCGCTTCAACAACCCGACTGAGATGAGAACTTGTGCCTATTAAAGTGATAATACATCCTCTCTTCATCGCAAACACATAATGTTGCTCCCTAGGGATGTGGATTTCGAAACATTATGGATAACGGCTGTAGAAGGTTACTTTGATTCACAACATTCCAACTGAGTTCTGAAAAAAAAATGATTGAGTGTTGGATGATATTTCGGTGTGTGGATTACACAACGTTAATATATAAAAATGACTAAATAATAAAGAAGAACGAAGAAAAATAACTTAAAAAAGACATTAATATAACATATCTCTGAAAATGACAAGATATTAAAGAAAAATTGAAAAATATAAAAATAAAAATTGGCAGAAAATGACTTAATAAATTGACTTTTCTGTAATCTGGAGTCCATGGTCAGGATTTATATATAAGTTAGCAATGTGTATGGTGTTATGTACGTTGGGTATTCAGCCCGAAGTCTGGTTTGATCCTCCACAGTTTCGCCAATAGCTGTCATATAAAGCTTAGGCGTCACTGAAGAGGCATAAGAGGGAAATGAGCAGTGAGGCAGTTTCCCGTTCACCATTTAAAATATGACATGTCCTACCGGATGTTTTCTTTGCTTATCTTACCTGATCTTATCTTAATGAAGTCCTCATTTTTCTCCAATCTAACAGAGACATTTTAAGTATTTAAGGATTTAAACAGAATTTAAACATAAATATTCACGCAGTTCAAAATAATTTCGAGTGTGATTTCACAGAATCTGATGATGTTCTTTCAACAACGAAATTTGCCATTCTGTTTTTAATTAAGGGGTTCATAATTGCCTATCTCACCTATGTTATATTTTGCAAAATCATGTTCCTTCTTTGAATAAACTAAGAAGCACACGAATGTCAATTTTGCACACACAGTTAACAGTACTTCTTTTATGTATGGAAAACAATAATCTTTATATATTTTAAAAAGTTGGAGACTTATATTTTTATGCTTCCCTTTATTGTGCTGAATATCGAATAAACTCTGTTCCAACCCCTCCTATAAATTACATTTTAACTAAATAGTTTTGTACGTTTATTGGTTTACATGCTGCTTCTTCCGTCCAAGTTTCAAAACCCTCACTGAACTACAAGCTGAGAAAAATGTACATAAGTAAGGAAAAACAATGTTTCGAGAAAAGCAGCCTTAAATTTACGGATGTTGTCAGAGTCATTCACCAGTGTTCTAATATATCCCTTTTGCACATGATGGCTCATCTGGGTCTGCATGTCGCTCGTATATCTCTTCCAACTTCCTTTTGTCCTTGCTCCTAATTTGTCTTGCTCTTTCGTTCTAGATTCCTGCCATTCGCTCAGGCTTTGAATCCAGATTTTGTCGATGTTTTCCATTGCAGAAATACAATTATATAAAGGTGAAAACCTTAACCGTTTTAATACATAACATGCGCAATAAACACCTCACTGATAGCTGCTACTTCTTCAGACGTACCAAAATGTAATGTCTTGGTTCCCTCGAACGTTGTTCCTGACAGACGATTCCAAATAACATTGCTCAAGGGTTCGTTGGGGTATTGACTTTTACCATGCACACGTACGTTAACAACTCAGGTTGAAACAAATCCATAAATATGATGAGTGTGATTTCCTCGCTACAGCTGAAGGAACGTGGAAATATTTTTTGTTTACGTATTTTTGCGTTTTGCTGTAGCTTTTTTGTATTTACACCAAGTATTTTCACCATCTAGACAGAGGTATGAAATGAAATGTCGTATGGCTTTTAGTGCCGGGATATCCCAGGACGGGTTCGGCTCGCCAGGTACAGGTATTTCTATTTGACTCCCGTAGGCGACCTGCGCGTCGTGATGAGGATGAAATGATGATGAATACAACACATACACCCAGCCCCCGTGCCATTGGAATTAAACAATTAAGGTTAAAATCCCCGACCCGGCCGGGAGTCGAACCCGGGACCCGCTGAATCGAAGGCCAGTACGCTGACCGTTCAGCCAACGAGTCGGACTAGACAGAGGTAATGACGCGGGTCATCGTCTGTTGACCTAATGTGGAAATATTATGCCCAAACAGCTTTTTGCATTTCTCTGCAGTTGCCAGTATTTCTGCTTATGGCTAAACAGTAGTATTTTGGGATATCATATATACTCGAATCTGTCAGTCGTCCATGTCCTCCAATTGATTTACCATCTGTAAGTTTCTTTCTTTCTGCAGGTAGGCCAATATAACTCCCATGCAACCTAACAAAATGAAAAATCCCATTAGGATAAAAAGTCCCACTGAAAAGAAGGAAAGAAGTTGTAAGAGCTCCACTGCAACTTTCCAAACGTTGGCTGGGATTCCTAATATGCGTAACTGAGTAGGCAGCGTATCCAATAATGTGAAAATTAAATGCCATATACTATACGGAATATTATGTATTATACATCATTTTAAAGCTTAGATTCCGTACTTGATGAATCGAAAAAATGCATAATTTTTAAAATCTCCTTCATTCCAAACCCCATTTGTTTCTTTCTGAGGTATAGTTCTGTTACATACATTAATTTCTATCTTTACAAGTTGCTTTACGTCGCACCGACACAGATAGGTGTTATGGCGACAATGGGACAGGAAGGGGCTAGGAGTGGGAAGGAAGTGGCCGTGGTCTTAATTAACGTACAGCCCCAGCATTTGCCTGGTGTGAAAATGGGAAACCACGGAAAACCATCTTGAGGGCTGCCGACAGTGGTGTTCGAACCCACTATCTCCCGAATACTGGATACTGGCCGCACTTAAGCGACTGCAGCTATCGAGCTCGGTATATATTAATTTAAAAATTTATAAATGTATTTATTCATGAATTATTAAAACATAGTTCCGAAAGACTGAGAAACTAACCGTTAGAAAATATTTTTTTGGAATTAGCAGCTATCTTTAAAACTACCCATCATTTCCCGAAAGCAAGCTCTCAAGTATACGACCCATACGCTTTAAGATATTCACTCAATAGTCTCGGAGTGTTCTCGCTGCATATTCCAATACTGGATGTGATTCTGCACCCACGTTCATTAGGGTAGGTTAAGCAGTTCATATTTAATAGAAATAAAAGCGTAATTGGGGCGGTTGGTAGACTCAAAAGAAATGTATGATCAATGAAACATTATTATTCACTTTTTAATTGATTTATTGTAACAGTGGAACCACAAAACGAATCGATTTTCAACAAAGCAAATTGCATATACTGTGTGACCGCTGATGGTAAAATGTTTATAGGGTTTGATATCTGTATAATACAGTTATGGAACATGTTATGAAATAACTGACTCTTTAATAAGATTGAACTGACATGATCACCATAGACCTAAAACAGGAGCATGGAAGTCTAATAATGAGGAATGACTTATGCTAACCGTCAGTTTCATGGATGAAATTTTGTAAAATTCAATATGTGACTTCAAAAATATTCAACATATTTCCACACAGCTACTCACTAAATGTAACCCCCGGTATAGGTATAACATATGTGTTATATACAAACCACATGGAGAATAGGATACAAATAATTAGTTAATGAATATAAAGTCTGTGTAACTAGTTAAGAATTCTGGTGTCGGGGCTCTACATCTTTGGCAAATGCCATTGCTCTATCCAGAAGTTTTCGTAGCAGTCAAAATGGGCACTAAGAACATTAACATACAATGAAACGTGTAAGTTATAAATTATGCAATTTTCAGTGCCTCTCCATTGTGACTACAGTTCCATGACACGGTGAACTCGTATCTTCTTTTCGTTTGTTTCCTTTTAACATTGCACTAGAAAAGATACAATTTCGGCAACGTTGAGATAAGGGAAGGTTCTGACTGGGAAGGTAATGGCCATGACGATATTTAAAGTGCAACCAGCCTCGAAACTTGCCTATGTGAAAAAGAGGAACCACGGGTAAAACGTCTTCAGGATTGTCGACGGAGGGGTTAGATACAACGACCATATACCGAATTCATGTTTCCAGTTACTAGTACATTGTCAAAATGCTTGGTGCCCAGTTTTTAAATGTCATTGGTATAAACTTACAGTCAACCACATACAGGCCATGCAGACGTGGAAGGTATAGACGGTAGGTCTAATCTCGACACTAACAGGAAAAGAGTCGTAAGATCTATACCCAACCGCCTTGTTCCTCAGGAGATGACTTGGTACTCATCCCTGGTTTAGGCTGAGTGAACCTCTCAAGGAGAGAAAGTTATGTTTATAAATTTCTCAAGTTCATGATAGCGAATCAAACAGTTGTTCTTCTGCGTGCACTAAGCTCAATTTTACCCTCTCAGCTAAGCAGCTCCTGATACTGATATACAGGGCGACACAAAATCCGTTAACATTTGACGAGGAAATATTTCACTGAATATGGGATGTGGCAAGTTGCTTTATGTCGCACCGACACAGATAGATCTTATGGCAACAGTGGAAAAGGAAAGGCAAAGAATGGGAAGGAAGCGGCCGTCGCCTTAATTGCCTGGCGTGAAAATGGGAAGCCACAGAAAACCATCTTCAGGACAGCCGACAGTGGGATTCGAACCCACTATCTCTCGAATACTGGGTAGAGGCCGCACTTAAGCGACTGCAGCTACCCAGCTCGGTTATACGGGATGTAGAGAGGCAATAACGGACACAAATGATTGGCATGACATGGGGTTTCATTGACACCAAAATAAAGTACACAAAATGACCAACACATGGCGCTGGACAGCAACACGTCAAGTTAATAATGGCCACAAATACTTGACATGACATGGGGTTTTATTGGCACCGAAATAAAGTACAAAAAGTTACCAACAGATGACGCTGGACAGCAACACGTCAGTGATGCCTCATAAGACCCGTGTACGGTACAACAGGAGATGCCGTGAGAAAGAGCTTCAGATGTGCCTACAAATGCGGATGTTTACGTTACCACAAAGGGCACTGTTAGTGAAGATTAACTTACCTTATTTACCTTGACAACTGAACGATAATTCCACGTCAGCGATGTACGATTGACAGTAGTAACTGAAGTATAGCACAAGTAGAGAAGTCTGTGAATAAGAAGAGTACAAAGCATTCAAACGTTGTTTACTTACTGTATATGGGGCATTCGAAAGGAAATACCCCACAATTAGTTCATTGTAACGAACGCTACGTCTCTGCGGAAAATAGAGATAGTGCAAAGTCTTGAGAATTAATGGAGCTATTTTTTTGTGTGTTCATCTAAGAAGAGGTTCAGAACGTTTCGGACAACCTAAGAGATATGTTGTTATTGTTATTTCCTGACATTGAATGTCCAAGAGATTCAGAAGGTTTCGGACAACCTAAGAGATATGTTGTAATTGTTATATTCTGACAATGAGCGTCCAAGGGATTCAGAACGTTTCGGACAACCTAAGAGATATGTTGTTATTGTTATATCCTGACATTGAACGTCCAAGAGCTTCACAACGTTTCGGACAACGTAAGAGATACAGTATGTTGTCATATCCTGATATTAAACTTCCAAGCATTAACTATCTGAAAGGTCCTATGTTCTGTTTGGTAAGTAACTTTTATTTATTCCATTGCTCCTAAGTCCACCTGCAGTGCGGAAATATTTCGGCCAATGGAATAAGAAATTCATGACAGATATATCGGAGATAAACAAAAATGGACATTATATTACGTAATAAATCCTGAGGAGTAGACGTCGAAGATCAATGTGGATTATGAGGAGCAGCGTGCGGTGAATATTAAAACCAAATACACTGAACCACATTGTCTGGACTACGGTACGCTATGAAATAAAATACATTCATTTCCCCATTGTATGGAGCAAGTAGACCACTCATCTTCAGTGTGATGACCTAGCAAAGTTTTCGCTGAATAGTCAGAAAAAAAATCTATACGGATATTACCCTTTCGTCAAATGCTCTATTTGAAAAGCTATTTGGAAACATAACAAATGAAGTGGCGTTGATACAAGACAATGTGTATCATTTGTTAGGTACAGGGAATATAACAAAAACTTGTCTTTCTTTCTTGATCCGTTTACACTCCAGGGTTGGTATTTCCCTTGGACTCAGCGAGAGATCCCACCTCCACCGCCTCAAGGGCAGTGTCCTGGAACGTTGAGACTTCGGAACTGAGATACAACTGGGAGGAGGACCAGTACCTCACCTGGGCGGCCTCACCTTCAATGCTGAACAGGGGCCTTAAGGAGATGGGAGGATCGGCATGGATAGAAAAGGAAGAGGGAAGGAAGTGGCCGCGGCCTTAAGTTCGGTACAATGCCGTCATTTGCCTATAGGACAAGTAGGAACCACGGAAAACCATTTCGAGAATGGTTGAGGTGGGAATCGAAAACCCTCTATGCAGTTGACCTCCCGAGGATGAACGAATCCCGTTCCGGCCCTTGTACCACTTTTCAAATTTCTTGGCAAAGCCGGGAATCGAATCTGGGCCTCCGGGGGTTGCAGCTAATCACACTGACCACTACACTATGGAGCCGGACATAAAACAACAATAAGGAGCAAATTTTTAGAAATAGACTCCTCATATACAGAAAATTGTAACAACATCTTCTATAGTAATAGTCTGTCTTCAGTCGATAATAAAACGTTGCAAGCACAATATTTCATAGCAAAGTTCTCTCGCCTATGCTTTTGAACATAGTTCTTGCAAGTACTTCCAGTTCACATGCTGTCCTGTAACCTTCTTAATTATCACGGCTCTCAGTTAATTCACTTGCGTTGCATGCTTAATTACGTTACATACTGAATTCTCTTCTACACAGCTTGGCTTGTGCTATACTGTAGTAGGGTCTAAACAAGCAAATCGAAGGGTATGACTGATTTGCATACGGAATAATCGATAGCCTATGTCGGATTCAGTCTATTTTTGTCCCTTTATTTATTTATCTGTTACGGCATCACCGGAGGACATCATGGTTGATTTTCATGAAATTTAATATGTAAACTTAGGATAAGGGTGAGTATGACCTTAGCTACAATGCACTCAATAATTTCAGCAAGGGGGGTGCGCTTTCAATGGGGGCCTTAATCATAAAACTTACGGTGGGTTTTACGGGATAATTGCTCATTACAAAAGTTTTTAAAAATATTAATTACAAACTTCTTACTCTATACCTGTTACCGATAAAGTGAGAAATAAAGAAAATGACATTGCCGGTCGTGTGAAAGTAAAAGTCCAAAGAGCTGATAAATGATATTTACCTCTATGGGCAGTTCCTATGGAAATCTTTCTAACAAACTTTAAAGGCTTCGTATAGCTATCTTCAGTCTACTTTTTGAATATTAACCTGACACAGGGCGTTCAGAAACTAGCTCCACGCATGCTCGGCTGGGCCTGGCACTAAGGCCGGCCTCAAGGCCAAGTCGTATCACACTATCTCTCAGTTGCAATCGAGTAGGTTTATACGAAGTTGTCAGACGTGTACTAGCAATGATGCGATCCACTAGACTGCAGCAGATATTTCTCGTTGAAAAATGATCACGTAAATTTAACTGTCGTTATCCGGAGGCTCGTTGCCTAACAAAAAGTAGTGTAAGGCCGTCTTTTGAGAGGTTGAGAAAATCAGGTGCTGTTTCCGATAAGAATAAGCGGTGTCCTAAACGAGCTCTCATGGTGGAACGGCATCAAATTATCCGAGCAAGGACGGAGTCCGAAAAAAGTTGGCCGCTGTTAGCGGTGAGAGAAGGTTGTCTGCTCTGCATTCTCCTGCTAGTCGCTCGTGTCACAACAGTGTGCTTGTTAAGAAAACTACGAGTTTGTTTCGAGTTCTACTTGTGTGAATTCGTTTAATTGTGTTTTCAGTGAAACAGTGAAAAGATAAGTAATATCATGGCAACAAAATTTGTAAGGAGGAATACTCTGAAATGCATATTTGAACGTGAGAATAAGCCTTCGGCGCGGGATGTACATAATTGGATCCAGTCACTGCTGAAACTCTCATCAGATCAAATCGACATGATCCACCTGGACAATCTGGAAACCGCAGCATATATTAAGGTAATTTCAACAGCGATTTACGAACGTTTGATATGTCACTATTCAGGGATTCAGAAAATAATGTTAAGTGATGGTCGTATAGGAAAAGTTACTGTGATGCCAGCCGACAGGGTACAAAAGAATGTTCGAATACTAAATGTTCCCCCGGAAGTGCCTATAGAGTCCATTTCATTAGTATTAAGTAAATACGGGAAAGTGGTAGAACACAGGGACGAGGAGTGGTCACAGCAGTACCCCTTCAAAGTACGCAACGGTATACATGCTATTAGAATGGAGTTAAAAGACCCAATACCTTCCTTCTTATATATTGAAGGCTTTCGTGCACAGGTTATTTATGACGGCCAAACTAGAACATGCCTTGCTTGTAATTCGCCCAGTCACTTGAAACCAGACTGTCCGCTTCGCCAGAATCGCTTGGCAGAGCGAAGAAATGTAAACAATGACACACTCACACCTGTTAACTCCTCCGTCAGTGAACTAGACCCCACTATACCAGTTTCCCCCTCGCTAAGCGAGCCACACAACAACGCCAGTAAACAAGCACCGTGGGCAGATATACACAATGAGGAAAACACAGCACACAACCCGGCTATTGATAGGAATGAATTTCCTTCGGTCACGGAGAGTCAGAATAAACGTATGAAGACTGAGCTGGAACATAGCATTTCCAAATCCCTACCTCCTGAAATCCATGAACAAATTAATGCAACTAAAGACGTGCCTTCCATATCCTTAGCCACAGTGAACTCCACGCCTGCCCAGGAGTCTGTGAATTACCTGATAGATACTCCAAGTACCCCTTTAATTCTGGATCTTAGCCAGACCACGAACAACGCATCTCTCCCCTCTAGGATGGAAACCGAAATTATGGGCAGTGCAGATACACCCGATCGGGACTTACTAGATACAGAAATGGCAGAGGAAGGTGTGGAAACTGAAGCGTGTATTGGCGAAGAGAAGCAAAGTAAGATGTCTTCACCTCGAATGAGAAACATAAATAAAACACACAGTACGTCATCCACGGCGGACAAAAGCTTGAAGGACAGTCAACCATCACATACTTCCTTAAGCTATAGGGACCCACGTCTACATACAAGAAAGAAGAGTGCCGAGCGGGAAGGGTCTAATTCTAAAGCGTCTGTACCTAACTGACTCTGCACCAACCACTACCTGTCGTATCTATAAATAACCGTCTACTTAAACATGAATACAGCTTCTTGGCATTTTGCTTTCCCTCTCTGTCTTGTTATGGTGAATCTTCTTACAACTTACGCCACCCTTAATATTAATGGAGCAAGGAGTGTTACAACTCAAGCGCTGCTTAGTCGGTTCGTGAAGGAATATGATATTGACATCTTATTCCTCCAGGAAGTTAATGAGACAAACTTCCATTTCTTATATAACTATGACTATATAACGTAGGTGATAACTTCCGAGGAACTGCAATAGTATACAGGAAAGGAATTCAGCTCACTGATGTCATCATGGACCCTACGGGAAGGTTTCTGTCTGCCACCTATAATAACACACGATTGATAAACGTATATAGCCCATCCGGGTCACAGTACAAACAGGACCGAAACCTATTATTTACAAATGAAATAGTGCCCCAATTAGTGACACCTGGTCCAATTATTCTAGTAGGTGATTTCAACTGCACTCTTCACCCACGAGACCAAACAGGTACTTTTAACTTTTGTCCAGGCCTTCAGACACTAATACAGTCTATGCAGCTCAAGGATGTGTGGCAGCAGCTACACGCCTCACATGTCGAATTTACATTTTGCCGTGGGGAGTCGAAATCCAGGATAGATAGGATGTACGTATCTAAGGCGCAAGTACAGGTCCTCGATAGCTGTAAGGTGATTCCCGTCGCCTTTAGCGATCACCACAGCGTTCTAGTTATGATGAAGACAACAAGGAGTGACAGATGCATCGTGGGGAAAGGAATATGGAAGATGAATAGGTCTGTTTTCAACAATACTGAGGATGTCCAACGTTTCACGGAGTGTTATCACCAATGCAAATTAGCGCAAAATCGCTGTTGTAGCGTGATTGACTGGTGGACATATAAACTTAAACCTGCCATTAGAGCTCTCGGACGGACAATAGCGTTTGAGCACAACCAGGATACAAGTAGGAAAATTGAATTCTATGACAGAGTTATGTTTGATCTGCATCACAAGGAACAGCAAGGCCAAAATGTCTCTTCTGCATTAAATTCTATTAAGAGAATTATTTTAGGTATTAAAGAAAGCAGCCTAGAACAACTCCATCAGCACGTAAAAGGCACTTCCCTCATCGAAAGAGAGAAAATCTCTCTCTACCACATTGCCAAAATTAGACGGTCAGCCAATAAGCAATTTATTAATCGATGGGATAATGGTAAAGGGACAATATTTACTACAAAGGAACAGCTCCTTGCAGAAAGTGAGAGATATTTCCGTGAAATGTTTGCAGAAGACAGCATCTCAGAGTTCGATATTGACAGATATCTTCATCAACTCCAGAGTCATCTAGAAGGAGATGATATCGCACATCTTACTAATAATATTTCCGAAGAAGAAGTGAAGCGCGCGTTAGACCATACTGCATCAAATAAGACGCCAGGCCATGATGGGATCCCGTATGAATGGTATAAGAAATTTTGGAACATTATTGGTAAAGACCTGACACAAGTTATTAATTATGCCTTCAGACACAACATAAGTGATTCATTTGCAGAAGGAATTATCATCCTAATTCCCAAACTCTCCAGTTGCACGTATATCAGTGACTATATACCTATTACAATATTAAACACCGACTATAAACTACTGGCCAAGATTTTAGCGAACAGAATCAGAACTATCCTCCCTTCATTAATTACTAATGGACAGGTTTGCACTATACCTGGGAAAAACATCTTCCATAATCTCCTGGCAATACGTGATGTCATCATATATTATTCAGTGTGTGACACTGCTTCAGGAGCTCTGGCTAGCATTGACCTCAGCAAAGCCTTCGATAGGATAGCACATTCTTATCTTTGGAAAGTTTTACGAAAGTTTCGATTTCCAAACCGTATCATAGAAACAATACAGCGCATATACCACAAGGCATCCTCCCGAGTTATGATAAATGGATTTCTCTCAGCAAAATTTTCGATACACAAATCAATTAGACAAGGATGCCCATTATCAATGGCACTTTTTGTTTTAGCAATAGAACCCCTGATTCAAAGTTTGAAAAATTCTTTAACCGGATTAAGTATTAACAACGAATGCTTCACAGTACGCGCATACGCGGATGACATTACCCTACTGTTGACCAGTGACGAAGATGCTAATCATGCGCAAGAGACTCTCGAGGCCTTCTGTACGGTGTCTGGGGCACAAGTGAATTATAGCAAATCCTCATTATTGCTGTTTGGTTCAAATGACAATCGACAAGTATTTGCCAGCTCCCGGATTCCAATTGTTAACCACTGCAAGATATTGGGCATTACCTTCAGTAACGATATTTCGGAGACGATAGAGTCTAATTGGACTTCTGCTCTAAACACCGCACGCTTTCAGCTAAAGGAGGAACTTTCAAGACGACTCAACATTTTCCAAAAAGTTTGGCATATAAATATCTTTGCGCTGTCGAAGCTCTGGTACCTTGCCCAAATTCTTCCCGCCTCACATGTCATTTGCCAACATGTTGAAATGGCAATTGGATTTTATCTATGGAAAGGATACAGATACAGAATAAGAAGAGATCAACTTCATCTTACTGAAAAGGATGGTGGCTTGCGCCTAATTGCAGTCGAAAAGAAATGCGCGGCACTCTTTCTTTCTCATATCATTAGAGCATTGTACTCAAGAGGAGATGTATTTGACAGTGCAGTGCTCAATTTGTGTGTTACAACAAACCTGCAACAACAAGATCCCTTTAGAAGCTGCTTCCGGAACGCTCTCTCCATTCTACAGCAGCTTCCAGAAACAGAAATTACAGCTGGAAAGTTGGATAAAGCTAAGAATATATACAACTTCCGATTGAAGCAATCTAAATGTATTCCACTCGTACAAAAGAAATACCCACATCGTGACTGGAAGCAGATCTGGGAAAATATTTGGAACAAATGGATCCCGATTGAATGGAGGGTATCGCTCTACATATACACAAATGAAATCATCCCGACGGGTGAGAAATTGAAACGGCATGGACAAGTATCTGATGACAAATGCCTGGTATGTCATCAGACGGACAGTCTCGTGCATCGAATTACCACATGCGGCAATGCGGCACTAGTTTGGAGATGGACACTGAACGCTATCTACAGGATATCAGGCACAACAACAACCAGTGACAGAGTGAGAGAGATGCTGAATCTGGAACTAAATCACGCACAGAACGAGAGTAGAAACGCTTGCATATGGATAATAGCCGGAGCCATTCACTACAACATCAAGGCGTACGCTCAGCATACAAGTGTGACTTTACCAGGATTTCTGGATCATCTCAGGAAAGAACGATGGAAGATGGTCAGACAGAAGTGTCTTCAAGAAGCTTTTGGAACACATCTTTTTAAATTCTGAGTGCCTTCCTGTTATGTCCTTTGTGTAATATCTGCCAATTTTAGGTTAACTGCAGAGTGTTTTGTGGTGGTAAAACTGTATACTGTTCAAGGATTTGGATAATGAATGACAGGCATAATTAAGTTTGCTCCTAGTGTGCAAAAGGAAAAAAGTTTTTGTGTGTTTTTTTCTGCTGTGAACGACTTGATGTTCTCCTGTCTAAAATTTTAATTTGTTTATTTGTTTAGATGCAACTTATCAACGTTCTGTTTGCCGAATTAACCTAAATTTGTTCTAATATTTTTGTTTTAAATAACAATAAGAAGTTTGTGTATCTCGTTTAGTATGTAAGTAGTGTTTGATATTTTCAATAAAAAAGCAGATCTCTCTTAATAAAATAAAAAAAAATCGATGCGATTGCTCTCCTAAGCATGTGGCCTGTACAGGCTATCTCTTTTAAACCCAGACCGTCCAGCGGCGTTTTCATTCTTTGAGATCTAAGGAGCTGTACGGGAGGCGCGCATAGTTCTTGACCTTGCAAGGCGCATGCACGTGTTCGAGCTAGCATCAGCAGCCAGTCTGAATTTCAGCTGTTAATATGATGAGACAGTTATCATAGTAACGACGTATTTTCGTATGTAAAAGTTATTTCAAGTACGAGTCGGCTCGACGGGGACGCGATGCATTTGTTCAGCGATTTCCTGGTGAAGTGCCACCTTCATGAGCACAGATTCACGCAAATGTAAATAAATTTGAAACTATTGGCTCAGTGTTCAATAAAAATATGCGGCCACACGAACAGTTCAACAGACGAAAAGCTAGATGACATTGGTGCCCATCTTGAACGGTCACCGAGTAAATCACTCACAAAATTAACACAACAAGTAGGGGTTCGGTTTCTTTGCACACAGACTACAAACCGTACAGACTTACACGGGCATATTGTTTAAAACCTGATTATCAAGACACAAGAGTGAGATACTGTGAGTGGTGTCTTGCATCGCTTATTCAACCCACAGCTTGTTCTCTTTCAGGATGAGGCCTGGTTTCATCTTAATGGTCATGTGAACAGACATAACTTTCGTAATTGATGTGCAGAAAATCCTAATGGTGTTTATGAAGTCCCTTATTATGAAGGATAACACTTCCAGGATATTCTGTAAGGTAAGATATCATATAAGATGCATCGGATATCATCTAAGATTGTATACACGCTTAAAGCAGGGCGGACGCGGTGACGTAAGTTGGGCTGAAGGTAGTTGCTGTAGCGCAGAGTAAAAACACTGTGCGTTCTGACTGGATTCGTAAAAGAGACACAGTATATAGGTTCTGTCTGTAAAGGCCTTAAAATAATTAAATTTTACCCCTACAAAATAGCTGCGGTATACAAATTAAATCGTACTGCTAACCCGGGTGAGCGCTGGAAGTTTTGCAGATGGAAATCTGTACATGAAGAAATTGTGGAGCCTACATTTCATTTTAGGAGTGATGAAGCTTGGTTTAATGATAGTGGTTATGTGAACGGTTGGAATACTTTAGTTGGTATTGGGACAGTGAAATCTTCACGCAGTTCATGATATTCCGTTGCACGAAAAATGTCTGGTACAAATAGACGAAGCTACCACGTACTGACAGCGTCAAGTCAGAACCAGAGGTACCCTAGATCGCGGACATCGTTAAAGAGAAGGTGTACTTTCATCTGAAGCTGTTCCCGTTAACGACGTGGACTTGCAGTGTGTGTAAGACAGCATGTGATACTCGAATGTTCGTAATACATACGCCCGTTATATGTGGCCCATATCGCGAAACGTTTGCAGATGAAGCGACACTTGCCCACCACTATGTCTTACAAGTGCTATCACGCAGCGTAGAACATCCTCATAGCCTAAGTAACGGAAGTAAACAAAAATGTTTCTGCAGATCTCCACCAGCAGTGATTCATAAAACGGGTAGTATTATGCGATGTTGCAAGTTCAGTATTTGGTAACTGCACATAATATTGAACAGTCTAGAAAAAACTTCTATGTTAGTATCCTTTCACACTTATTATTCTCCTGAGCTCGGCTTGCTCTACTATTCAACGGTTGCCCTCTATACCTATAAAATTTTAAAAGTTGAGCGGAAAGAAGAGCCACGACGGATGTCAGAAGTCGGGGAACCGTAATCACTGCACAGATTTAGTTGGCGATGTGACTGTTTAGAAGTGTGAAGGTCCACTATCAAAAAAAATTATTCATTACTTATAGCAAAATTACAACAAACAAAACAGTCATATAAATTTTAGGAACAAGGATAATGTGAGTGAAAATTGATGATCGGAGAATGATGGAAGCAGGAACATTATTCACAATTGTCCACATTGAAAAATTTGAGATTAATATACTTTTCCTATAGACAGTATGAAGACAGCTTATAACGTACCTAATCGAAACATTATTCCGTAGTAGTTTGGAATAGTCGGGCATGACATGAAGACAATATATATATATCTAATAACTTGTCTTGACTGACTGACTGAGTGACTGAATGACTGACTGACTGACTGACTGACTGACTGACTGACTCATCTGCGCCGAGCCAAAACTACTGGACATAAAGGAATGAAATTTTGGGGATATATTCATATTAAGATGTACGTGCTCGCTAAGAGAGGATTTTTGGATGTTCCGTCGCTAAGGGGGTGTAAATGGGGGTGAAATATTAAAATGAGTGTATGTATATCTCAAAACTTTAAAAGTTTACGGAGGTAAAAATTGGTAATTAGAATCTTCTTTAAAAATAAGGAAGCACGTATTTTTTTTGTTTTCAGAAAATCCCAATAGGAGGGGTGAAAAAGGGGTTGAATGCCTTTAATCGGGATACCGTTACTTATATCTCAGAAACTGAAGATATTACAGATCTAAAAATTGTTACTTTTGATCTCTTTTAAAAATAAAGAAACACGTAATTTTTTGTTTTTGGAAAATCCAATTATTGAGAGGGTGAAAACGTGGGGGGGGGGTGAATTCTTAAAATGAGTGCATCTATATCTCAAAACTTTTAAACTTTACAGATGTAAAATTGGTATTTAGAATCTCCTTTAAGAATAAAGAAACCCTTTTTTGTTTTCGGAAAATCCCAATAGGAAGGGTGGAAAAGGGTGAAAAAGGGGTTGAATGCCTTTAATGAGGCTACTTATATTTCAGAAGCTAAAGATATTACATACCTGAAATTTGGTACTTAGGATCTACTTTAGAAATAAACAAACATATATTTTTCGGTTTTGGAAAATCCAAATAATGTGGGGGGGAGGGTGTAAAATGGGGGTGAAATTTTAAAATGAGTGTGTCTATGTCTTAAAACTTTAAAAGTTTACAGATGTAAAAATTGGTATTTAGAATCTCCTCTAAAACTAAAGGAACACGTATTTTTTTGTTTTCTGTAAATACCAATAGGAGAGTTGTAATATAGTGAATAATGGATTGAATGCCTTTAATGAGGATACATATATCTCAGAAACTGACGATATTACAGAACTGAAAATTTGTATATGGGATCTCCTTTAACAATAAAGAAACATGTATTTTTTTGTTTTGGGAAAATCCAATTAATGGCGGTTAAACATGAGTGACAAATTAGGGTGAATTTTTTGAAAGACTATATCTACAGAATATCTGAGAAACGTAAAATGTTACAGACCTAAAAAGTGGGTATTTGGAATCTCCTGTAAATGTAAAGAAACATAGGTGATTTGTTTTTGGAAACTCCATTTAAGGGGAACCAAAAAGGGGTGAAATTTTAAAATGAGAAATTCTACAGTATATCTAAAAAAACTTAACATGTTACAGAAGTGAAAAATGGTACTTTTTATCTCTGTTAAAAATCAAGAAACGTGTATTTTTAGTTTTCGGAAATGCCACTTGGGTGGGGTGTGTGTGTGTGTGTGTAAAGGTGGCTGACAAAGGTGTTGAATTCTTTTAATTAGGCTACTGATATCTCAAAAATGAAGATGTTACAGACGTGAAATTTGATATTTGGAATCTGCTTTAAAAGTAAAGAAACACGTATTCTCGGAAAATCCAATGAAGGAGGGGGGTGAAAGAATTGAAAATTAATTGACTTAATTGTATGAGAATACATACATCTAATAAATCTAAAGTTGTTACAGACGTGAAAACTGGTATTCGGATCTCCTTTAAAAACAAAGTAAAACGCGTTTTGGGGGAAAATATCTTGGGGGCGGGTGTGAAAAGGTATTGAATTCCTTTCATGAGGACACATAAATCAAAAAACGGAAGAAGTTAGAGTCGTGATAATTGGTATTTAGAAGATATTTTACTATTAAAGAAACAAGTATTTTTGCCAAAAAATTCACTTAAGGGAGGGGAGGAGTGTGAAAGGAAGTGAAAAAAGTGAATTATTTTTATTGGGATACTTATATATCAAAACTGAAGGTAATAGACGTGAACATTGGTGTTTGGAATCTCCTTTAAACATAAAGAAACATGCTTTCTTTTAATTTTTTTTGGGGGGGGGTTGTAAAATTAGGTGAGACTAGTTGATTTTACTGTTCATAATGTACTTATAAGGAGCCTCCGTTGCTCAGGCGGCAGCGCGCTGGCCTCTCACAGCTGGGTTCCGTGGTTCAAATCCCGGTCACTCTATATGACATTCGTGCTAGACAAAACGGAGGCGGGACAGGTTTTCTCCGGATACTCCGGTTTTCCCTGTCATCATTCATTCCAGCAACACTGTCCAATATCATTTCTTTTTATTTGTCATTCATTAATCATTGCCGCAGGGGAGTGCGACAGGCTTCGGCAGCCGGCACAATCCCTATTGCCGCCGCTAGATGTGGGCCTTATTCAATCCATTCCTGACCCTGTCGAATGACTTGAAACAGCCTGTACATATTCGATGTACTTATTCTGATCATAAACCGATGATTTTTAATATTTCCTGGGTTCATTTTCAATAGTCATCTTTCCCTTCGGAGAACGTTCTTAGATTACAGTAGACTCTACTGGCATATAAATAAAAATTTAAACAGATTTGAAATAAACGATAAGAATGAGACTGACCGTCAAATTGTTCACCTCTATAATAAGATCAATAATGCACGGAGCCATATCATTCGTATCGCCAGAAATCCCGCACACTTGCCTACGCGTGACAATGATGCTGGTCACATTATCAACAATGACAACGGCGGCAGATGTAATTTACCGCCAAGTAGCGGTCTTGCATCTTGCTGTGTGATCCAGAACATTTAATAATAATAATAATAATAATTGTACCGGGCGGTACACCTCTACAGCGTTTATTTAAAAGTTGCGCCAGTTGAAACTCCTCTTCTGGAGGAAGGTTGAACTTTATCTACTCTATTAATTCTCTACTTTCTCAGAAGATGTCACCACGTGGAAAATTTTGAGTTTTTGAACTGTGTCACTTTTGATGTGTTTTTGTTTCGCTTGAAGTAAGAAGTGTGAACTTTCTCTTCTAGAGGACACTACTGAAGATCAACAATAGTGCACCCTAGTGCGGAGTCAAAGAACTATTTTGTTGGAGAAAATTTAATTTCAAGAGTTTGTTCTTTGTTAAATTTCTTTCTGTCATTGTTTAAGTTGGCAATATTTACCCCTTTCTTCCCCTTGTTATGAATGTAACCAATCCCGAATTTCTTTAATTAATTTCTGACCTATCAGGGGTATCTTCCCCCAACTTGAATCTGTTGCGGGGTCCTATCCAATAAAATATTTGTGGGCGGGTGTTTTCTTTCCCCTAACGCCTAGAACCTTCCACGAGAGGATATAAACTGCTGATTTTTGGGTCTCTGCGCCACTTCTGTTCCATCTTTCAGTGTGTTAAGTACCTAGCAGGAGGCGGGAGGCGCCTCTTTCTTCGGCAGCGGTCAACAATAAGGTAATGGCCGATTAATAAATTCTTTCTTTTCTTGCTCAGCAGTTTAACTTTCGGGGCGGGTTCTAAGCGTTCTACCATGTAACCTTTTCCTAAATGTAACTACTCTTTTATATATTCTCTTTTAAAGCTTCATATTGGGATAGAGAGTGCTAACCCTCTCGAGCTCCCACTCATAATGTTTTGAGGTGAACTTATTGTTTCTCAACCTATTCTTCCGTAATGTAATGTAAATTGCTATTAAGTCACCTCTGTAGTATGGGATTAGCCCTTGTAATAACGGCCTAGTGCCAAAGTAGGTTTTAAAATCAAAGTGTATTAGGAGTGCAAGTTCGCCTCCTCTCAAATTGTTTTAGAGGTCATTTAATTAACCTGCTTTTCATTTAATAGACCTCAGTAGATTGGGTATTTTACCCCTGGGTTTGTGTCCGTTGTGGACAACTTGAAGGTGGAGTTTGGTGTGGCCTGGGAGAGGCTTAAATTAAAGAGCGTGTGGCTCTTTTGGAAACGGAGTGTTGTGTGCCTCGAGGAGGCTTAACTGTGTAATTTGGAGCAAGTGCTCCAGGGTTTGATTGGGGTCTTCTGCCCCTTTGTTAAAATTTGTATATCGGAAAGTTGGGCTAGTTGCTCAAGAATTGTGAACTCAGGGCTCGAAGCCCAAACTCTGTAACCCCTGTAATTGTACATTTCAAATTGTGTTTTGGCTACTAAGTACCTGTTCTTTGTTATTACTTAATATTGAAAGGAAAATATAACCTCGTTAAATTTTACATTAACTTTGATTCCGTAGTTTGAAAACCCATTCACGCCCACACCTTCTTACACCTCTACCTACCGCTAAAACACGGTAACAAGTGGTAGCAGAGCGTGGTTGAATGGGTCTCAATTTAGCCCCTTTTGACGGCTAAACATTGTTTGTTCCGAACTCTAACTATTTTCCCAGTTGCTGGAATTTTTTGAGTTTTTCAAAATTGTTCTGTCACCATGCCCGGCCCTCGCGATGTTCTCCTCCTTAACTATTTGCGCAAGGAGGAGTTGATCTATGAATTAACTATCAGAAATGTGCAATCTGGAGGCACGGTTGCAATAGACACTAACAAGCTTAGAGAGTCTCTTGATTTGCCCATTTCCATCCCCAATTTGGGAGAGAAAGAAATTGACGACTCTCTTTCCACGATCACGGAGAATATTACTGGGCTAGCTTCTGTAGTTAGTTTTTTTGATGAAAATGATCCGTCTCCTAATCAAATTAAGCGTGTGCAAGGCAGGCTATATCATTTTTCGAATAGGGTTAACGATCTGTTGTCTCTAAAACTGAATGACGTTCAGAGGAAGGAAGCTAGTACGCTCCTGGAAAATATTTCTGAATTATCTAGTAAGGTCACTCAATTGTTAACTGGGGAAGTTCCTCCCAAATCTGATCAACCCACCATAGTGAATGCAGGTAGTGAGGAAGCGCCTCCCAAGGGAGAAGTTAATAGGATAACCGTTGCTGCTCAAACTATCCCTGCCCCATTGGACAACGAATCTGAACGTCGTGCATCATTGAGTAACATCCGTTCTGAATTGACTTCCTTGCCATTGAAACCTTTACCTACTATGTCACCCGGATTTAGTAGCTTGCCTCATCCATTGGCAATGTTGCTCAGAGGTATATCCAAGTTTTCTGTTAATACCACCAGTGACGTAATTTCATTTTTAAGATTTCTAGTTGAATTTCAGGATCACGCCCTTGTGTTTTCTCTTTCCCCTTGTCAAATTTTGCAAATTATCTATCCTTATGCTATTGGTGTTCTCTCAGATAAAATAGTAAGAGCTATTGCTGAACAGTCATCCATCGAAGATTTTCATGCACATCTACTTGCTAATTTTATTCCGGCCCGCGCAAGGTCATCTCTGATTCAGAAATACTATTATCGAGTACAGAGGTTGGATGAAAACTTGGCTGATTTCATACAAGACATTAAGTTTTATACCAGGGTGTTTGCTCTTCACTTCCCTGAGGACCAAATTGTACAAGCTATTGTGGAAGGCATTTCACCATCTTATAGGTCATATTTGTGTTTCGCGGCATGCCCGCAAACTTTCTCGGAACTTGAAGCATTGGCCGTCTCAGCGGAAGGAGTTAGATACGCCGATTCCTTGCGTGTTGCGAAAGAACCCCCGCCTTCCTTTAGTAACACTCGGCCTCCACCTCGCCGATCAGTCACCCCTCGTAAATGTTATGCTTGCGGGTCGCCTGACCATCTGCGCAATAAGTGTCCTCTGATCAAGTCTAGTAGGGCAAATAATGGAGCTGGTTCATCACAGGGCTGTTTTAAATGTGGGGCTTTCTCACATATCGCCAAGAATTGTCCCAATTCGAATAGCACCCCCTACTGCTCAACTTCTGGGGTAACTTCCAACAACAGTCAAAAGTGACTAGTGGCTTCGGCTGAGTCAACTAATCCATCTTCCCAAGGCTCAGCCCCTGGCAAAAAGGTCGAGAATTCAGGGAACGATAAGTCTTCGAATACATCTTTTGAATGCCCCAAAGAGTGTCTTAGGATTGCGGCGGATATCCCCGCACCTGTTCCTTTTCTTAAGATTGAGATAAATAACGAACCTATAACAGCTCTATTAGATTCAGGCAGTGTTTGTTCCATTATTTCGGCTGAATGGTACTCCAAATTGAAATCTGTTTGTAAACTACCTGTCTATGACTCTTCTCCTGTTAAATATGTTTCGGCTAATACATCTCCATTAGAAATTCTAGGTTCTTTACTGGTCAAAATTCGTATTTTTAAGTTTACATGGAAAATCAAACTGTTTGTGGCTAAGCACTTGTCTTGCCCCATCATACTGGGAGCGGACTTTATTTCTCACACTGGTCTTGTGCTCGATCTCCAGTCTAGGTCGTGCACATTCAAATTTGCTTCTAGTTGTAAAATCCCACTATTAACGTGTAATTCTGTGTCATGTTTCTCTATTTCGCCTACCCAGGATGAGATGTTGTTAGACCTTAGACATCTACCTGAGGATCAGGCTAATAGTATTCGTAAATTATGTCAGTCGTTTCCCGAGGTGTTCTCTGATACTCTTGGTGTTACTGACCTTATTGAATACAAAATTGAGGTTACGGATTCGATTCCTGTCCGTTTTCCACCGTATAGGCTATCTCCACCTAAAATGAAGGCTCTGAAAGAAATCATCGATCAGATGTTGAAGGATGGTATTATTAGGCCCTCTAAGTCGGCGTATTCATCGCCTATTTTTCTAGTCCCGAAACCCCAAGGAGGCTTCAGGCCTGTCATTGATTACAGGGCTCTCAATCGGAAGGTGGTGTTACAATCTGTGCCCCTTCCCGACCTTCATTCTTGTTTTTCATGGTTTCGTAAGGCCAAGTTCTTCACCATCTTGGACTTAAATCAGGCCTATAATCAAATTCCCCTTGCCGAAGAGTCTAAACACCTTACAGCGTTTGCCACGGACTGGAATTTATACGAATACAACCGCGTGCCTTTCGGGCTCCCCACGGGGGCAGCTGTGCTCACTAGGCTACTAGATAGGGTCTTCTCCGACATCAAATTCGAGTACTTATATCACTACTTAGATGATGTCGTAGTATTTTCAGAGACTTTTGAAGAACATCTAGATCATCTGCGAGAAGTTCTCGATCGCCTTCGTAAGGCTGGGTTAACTGTTAAGTTGTCCAAGGTTGCCTTTGCTAAGCCCTCTATGTCATTCCTAGGGCATATTGTGTCACCCAATGGTGTAGCAGTCGATCATTCTAGAACACAGGCCATCCGTGATTTTAAACCTCCCAAGGACATTAAAGGTATCGCCAGGTTCATTGGTATGGTGAATTTCTTCAGAAAGTTCATTCCTAACTTTGCTAATAGAGCGGCGCCCTTAAACCTTCTTCGTAGGAAAGGCATCAAATTCGAGTGGGGACCTTCTCAACAAGCCGCTTTTGAAGATCTGAAATTAGCTCTCTGTAATGCCCCTGTCCTTGCTATGCCTGATTTCTCGAAGAAATTCATTGTCCAAACCGACGCATCGTCGTCAGCAGTAGCGGCAGTCCTTCTTCAAGAGACTGAACTAGGGAGGCGACCCATCGCCTATGCGTCTAGGACATTGTCGGCTCAAGAAGCCAAGTATTCCATCTATGAGCTCGAAGGTTTGGCAGTCTTATTTGCCTTAGAAAAGTTCCGTCTCTATCTGGAACATGTCAAATTCGACCTGGAGACAGATAATCAAGCCTTAAGCTGGGTCTTAGGTAGGCCGCGTCGTACTGGTCGTATAGCCCGCTGGGCTATTCGTATTTCCGCCTTCCAGTTTGATGTTAGACATATCAGAGGTACCGAAAATGTTGTTGCTGATGGACTCAGCCGTATGTTTCATAACGACGTCGAGACCCACGAACCGGTCGACAGTTCATCACCTTCCGAGTCCATGCTATCTGAGGTTAATGCCATCCTAACAGATGCTCCCATGCTTTTTAGGGATATCGAGAAATACCAACGTGAAGATCCGACGCTGGCTCCGATAATGGAAACCCTTTCTTCTGGGGAACATGTTGTCCCTTATGTTCTGAGGAATGGTGTTTTATGTTGCCCTTCGAGGCATGATAAGATGATGAAAGTTGTTGTTCCAGCAGTTCTTGTACCAATGATCTTCAAGTATTATCATGAGACCCCATTAGGAGGGCATCTGGGTATCTTTAAAACTCGTGAAAAGATTCGTGAAATGTTCATATGGAAAGGTATGGACGGTGAAATCCGTGAACTTGTAAAAGCTTGTAAATCATGTTTGATCAGTAAACCCACCATGTCCACTAAAGTAGGCCTTTTGTCTTCTCATCAAGCGTCGCGCCCCATGGAACGCCTGTATATTGATTATGTGGGACCCTTCCCCCAGTCAAAGGGTAATGCCAACAAGTTCATCTTTGTGTGTGTAGATGGTTTTACAAGATTTTCCTGGTTATTTCCGACTAAGCTGGCTACCGCTCAGTCAACTATTACTTGCCTAAATTCTATTTTTGCTTCTTTTGGTCCGTGCCAATATATTGTATCTGATAATGCTAAGGCGTTCACATCAAATCTTTTTCGTAAATTCTGTTTTGACTTGTCCATCTCTCATGTAACCACTTCTGCTTATTACCCTCAACCATCTCTGGCTGAACGGGTTAACCGTAATCTCAGGTCCGCACTTATTGCCTATCATCATGAAGATCATTCTAGGTGGGACACGTCCCTACATTGGTTAGCTTTTGCTTTGAATTCGGCGGTTCATGAATCACACAAGTTTACTCCAGCTTCCTTGATGTTTAAGTTTGTTCCCAACACGCCGCTCTCTAACCTCTGGTCTCTGAGTGACATTCTGCCCGAGACAATAGATCCGGACAACCTTAAAGATCTTTGGAAGAAGGCTAAAGCTAACCTTAAAGTATCTCATGAAAAGGTTAGGGAAAGGTATGATCGTGGACGGAGACCCACCCCTTTAAAGGTAGGTGACCAAGTAATGGTCAAAAATTTTGTTCCCGCGGGCAAGCTTGCCCCAGATTTCAGGGGCCTTGTATCATTCTCGATTTTCTTACGCCGGTTACCTTATTGTTAAGTAATCCAGCCACCGAGAGGATATTTAGAGTTCACCTGTCCCAGGTGAAGCCGGTGTAATTTCTGTGTTAACTTGCTTTATATTATTTTGAAAGGATATGAAGGTTATATTTTTTTTTGAGTTTCATTTTTAAGGCATTCTGCACTACCTATAATATTTTGTTTCAGATGTAAGCATTTTTGTAAAACCTGTCCCGACCCGTTAAACTGCCATTCTGTCCTTTCCACGGCCATTACCACGCTCCCGTCTCCTGCTCCACTACACTCAGTGGCTGGCTTAGATGAAATGCCATGGATATCTGCACGCCGCTGGCCCCTCAATCTCTTTACATGCCTGTGCCCTTAAAAGAAACATGATGGTCCAACACAATTCTGCCGCCTAGCTTCAATGTTTCAGTGCCCCCGCAGCCGCGCGGCGCCGTGCAGTAACTGGGGAGGGGGATGGGCCCCCTCCTCTCCAGCGAGGACGACATGTGCACGGCGAGCCGGAGCTCTCCTCCCGGCCAAGGCTGATGTGCGGCGCACGACCTGCTACTTGCCCGCAGCCGGTATATGTTCACCGCGGGCGCGGCGTGCTTCTACTCCTCTGCTCCCCTCATAGTGCGGGCGAGCGGTATCTCAGGGTACTTAAGGGGTCCGAGCGGCCTCCTTTTGGACGCAAGCTGCAACGGCCGGTCCGGCCATCCAACTTCATCAACATCAACTACATGGACAGTTACTATAAGAGATAACTACACTTGGGAATTCAACAGCAATATTTGGTGGACATTGCAAATTTTTCCTTCACTTCTAAGTATTAAAAGCTTATCTTCAGAAATTCAACTTCTATAAACATAAAGACTTTACTTCACCTGCAACAACAAAATTTTGGAACCGACTTAAGAAATTTCTCAAATACTTCTGCAAGTTATCTTAATCTCAACATCAAAACTTGGAACTTATTTTCAAACAAAAGTTTATGTTCTTCTGTGTTACCCCTTGGAGGAACTTTTGGGGGGGGAGGTCTGTACCGGGCGGTACACCTCTACACCGTTTATTTAAAAGTTGCGCCAGTTGAAACTCCTCTTCTGGAGGAAGGTTGAACTTTATCTACTCTATTAATTCTCTACTTTCTCAGAAGATGTCACCACGTGGAAAATTTTGAGTTTTTGAACTGTGTCACTTTTGATGTGTTTTTGTTTCGCTTGAAGTAAGAAGTGTGAACTTTCTCTTCTAGAGGACACTACTGAAGATCAACAATAGTGCACCCTAGTGCGGAGTCAAAGAACTATTTTGTTGGAGAAAATTTAATTTCAAGAGTTTGTTCTTTGTTAAATTTCTTTCTGTCATTGTTTAAGTTGGCAATATTTACCCCTTTCTTCCCCTTGTTATGAATGTAACCAATCCCGAATTTCTTTAATTAATTTCTGACCTATCAGGGGTATCTTCCCCCAACTTGAATCTGTTGCGGGGTCCTATCCAATAAAATATTTGTGGGCGGGTGTTTTCTTTCCCCTAACGCCTAGAACCTTCCACGAGAGGATATAAACTGCTGATTTTTGGGTCTCTGCGCCACTTCTGTTCCATCTTTCAGTGTGTTAAGTACCTAGCAGGAGGCGGGAGGCGCCTCTTTCTTCGGCAGCGGTCAACAATAAGGTAATGGCCGATTAATAAATTCTTTCTTTTCTTGCTCAGCAGTTTAACTTTCGGGGCGGGTTCTAAGCGTTCTACCATGTAACCTTTTCCTAAATGTAACTACTCTTTTATATATTCTCTTTTAAAGCTTCATATTGGGATAGAGAGTGCTAACCCTCTCGAGCTCCCACTCATAATGTTTTGAGGTGAACTTATTGTTTCTCAACCTATTCTTCCGTAATGTAATGTAAATTGCTATTAAGTCACCTCTGTAGTATGGGATTAGCCCTTGTAATAACGGCCTAGTGCCAAAGTAGGTTTTAAAATCAAAGTGTATTAGGAGTGCAAGTTCGCCTCCTCTCAAATTGTTTTAGAGGTCATTTAATTAACCTGCTTTTCATTTAATAGACCTCAGTAGATTGGGTATTTTACCCCTGGGTTTGTGTCCGTTGTGGACAACTTGAAGGTGGAGTTTGGTGTGGCCTGGGAGAGGCTTAAATTAAAGAGCGTGTGGCTCTTTTGGAAACGGAGTGTTGTGTGCCTCGAGGAGGCTTAACTGTGTAATTTGGAGCAAGTGCTCCAGGGTTTGATTGGGGTCTTCTGCCCCTTTGTTAAAATTTGTATATCGGAAAGTTGGGCTAGTTGCTCAAGAATTGTGAACTCAGGGCTCGAAGCCCAAACTCTGTAACCCCTGTAATTGTACATTTCAAATTGTGTTTTGGCTACTAAGTACCTGTTCTTTGTTATTACTTAATATTGAAAGGAAAATATAACCTCGTTAAATTTTACATTAACTTTGATTCCGTAGTTTGAAAACCCATTCACGCCCGCACCTTCTTACACCTCTACCTACCGCTAAAACACGGTAACAATAATAATAATAATAATAATAATAATAATAATAATAATAATAATAATAATAATAATAATAATAATAATAATAATAATAATAATAATAATAATAATAATAATAATGTTCTGGACCGTCGTCAATTTGTGCGGACCTCGCTGGAAACGGGTCCTGGCTTGGTAATGACTACGAATACAGTCCGGCCGCGAGTTCAGTACCACCAAGGCACCCAAGACGACACCACGCCGGATCTCCTTCAGGATTTGATCCATACTAAAAATGCTCAGAGGGAAAGATGGCAAAGGTTTAGGGACACAGCTGACCGCGTGGAATACGGGAAGTACGAAATCGATTGCTGGAAAGAAAGATTGAAAAATGTGAGGAACTTTGGCTAATCTCTCAGAAAACGGGTCAGATCGCGAATTTCGGAGGATTATATATAAAACGTTAAGCATTCAATTATAAATTTCAGTTTAGTACCGTAGCGAAGCACGGGTATCTTGCTAGTATATATAATAAAGTTAGTGGACCGAGGAACGATGAACTGGAGATGGGAAGAGCCGGAAGATGGATAAAATTTTCACTGGGTCAAATATGAAAAATCAGCCCTTGTCCAGACTTCAACTGCAGTAAACCGCCCTAGATCGACACTATAGCCGGGATAAGTGGCCCAGACGCTAGTTTCCTAGTTCACTGAGCCCAAGTTGGCAGGTTCGATCTTGGCCCTGTCTAGTGGTGTTTGAAGGTGTTCAATTACGGTGGCCTCGTGTCGGTATATTTATTACTGAGGGACCAAATCCCGAAAATCTCAAAAGTAGTTGGTGTGACACTATGTGATGAAAAGTATCCGGACACACATTCGAAACTGTCCTCCAGGTGATCCTCGGACATAGTACCCAGTAGTCGACATTAATACGGATTGAACGCACCCAGCCCAGTCTTGGACTTTATTACACCTCGGACTCTGTGAGGGAGACTACCCACCAGATGTCGAAAAGTCTCCATGAGAATGACATACAGGTTTTCTACAGCGTTGCAGAGAGCGTATTTAGTGACGTGTCCGGCTCCTTAGCTGAACTGTCAGCGTAGTGTCCTTCGGATTCAGAAGGTCCCGGATTCATTCCCGGCCGAGTCGGGGATTACAACCTTAAATCCTCAAATCCCTTGGCTAGGGGACTGGTTTCCCTACGTCCGTACAACGCATATACCACACACAACGCAATCATGTACCCATACAAAGTAGATGCCGCCCATCCTCTACGGAAGGTCTGCTTTGCTGGAGCCGCAGCAATCTAGAAATAACTGCACGAAATTATTATTATTAATATTATTATTCAGTGATGTATGTTGGAGTCTGGGGTGAAGGGGCCGTTCAACTTCATGCCGAGGTGATCGATGGGATTCAATTCGGGCCTCTTGGCTAGCCAGTCCATTTCAGAAATCTAGTTGTCCTCAAACCACTCACGAACAGACCTTGCTTTGTGGCAGAGAACATCATCGTGCTGAAACAGACAACACTTCTTCTATCGAATTGTCCGCCTTTAATTTGCTTTGTAGTATTACGAAATTTCAGTTTAGAACAATCCTACAACACCCACTTCTGCCAAATTTCACTGCGGCCGCTCTGCAGGCTAGCATGCAACGTCGCCTGGCGTTCGTCACAACTAAACACTACCAAGCGACTGCTTCATGGTATAGTGTGATTCTTCACTCCATCTTACGTGTTTCCAGCTGTCCACGGACCACAGGCAGCGCGCTTTACACCACTGAACTCAGCGCGTTGCGTTCACCGGTGAAATGTGTGGTTTATGGGCGAGTGCTTTTAGCCTCCGCACTCCCAGCGCACAGTCATGCTTCTGGCTGAAACGATTAGTAGCACTGCTGAATTCACGAGTGAAATTATCACCTGATGTTACACGTTTTCCCCGTACCACCATATTCAATGTTCGACGGTCCCTGTCGGTCAACACACATGATGATCTACCCGACAGTGGTTTTGTTGTAGTTGTATCGTCCCCGACAGTCAACCTGGGCAACCTGAGAAGGGCGGAAGTGGCCTTGACTGATTGCTTACTGATGTGGTAAACCTTACTGCGCTCGAAGTCCGTAAGCTCCCTTACTCCACTCGTTCTGCAAATAACTCGTAGCACTGAACAACATTAACCTTCTGCCAACATTTATAGCAGCAGTGGTGGCTATAGTAACATCTGGGCTCTAGTGTGCGTATGCGCAGAGTTGTCCGGATGCTTTTGATCCGATCGTGCATACTTGTGAAAATCCCGATGTGAAGACTCTCACTGTAACGCAATTGTCTTCAGAGTTAAATTGTTCTCCTCCTTGCACTCAAAAACTGCAATTAATTTTCTGTATGTGCATGTCTTCACGTACTATCTGATGGTGTTCGCTCTTGATGCAGTCCTTCGAAAAGGCCATTAATGTTATGATAATAAACCATTCAACCATCAACTACAATATATTCCTTACCGGGCGAGTTGGCCGTGCGGTTAGGGACGCGCAGCTGTGAGCTTGTATCCGGGAGATAGTGAGTTCGAACCCCACTCACAGGAGCCCTGAAATGTTTTTTCGTTGTTTCCAATTTTCACACCGTGCAAATGATGGGGCTGTGCTTTAATTAAAGCTGCTTCCTTCCCACTCCTAGCCTTCCTATCTCATCGTCGCATAAGAACTTTTTGTTTCGGTGCGACTCAAAGCAAACTAAAAACAAAATATACTGTCCTTTAATTTATCATCCCTTTCATTGAAAAAGCAAATTCTCACACCATTCTGTAACATGTTCCTTTCATTCAAACTAGAAACAAGAAGTTCCACTTTGTCTTTTGATAAAAAAGATATTTTATTAAATAATTCAGTTCCTGTTGGTCAATGACTTTAGGGTCCACTTTTTTCTGGATGATATTCAGGAGGATCATCATCATCTTCGTCACCATCATTATCTAAACTTTGATTAGGTAGGAAACCATCATCATATTTACCTCATCGAGTACCCAAGAAGGAACATAAATCGAATAAAATGACATCGTGTGGGATTTGTCTTCTTGCAGAGTCTAAGTTCGGATAAACAATGTTATATTTCTATACTTTGCTAAGAAATCTGTAATATTAACAAGCAAAAATAGCAATTACTTCGATTCTTCGGCTCTCATCCCACCATGAGAATAGCAAAGTGCATTTACGTTTTCTCCCTGTTCATCCAGTCACGCAATCCACTTGAACATGAAGATTATTCTTTGTCCTGGTCTCCTACTTGTATTAGAATATATAGTTTATATAACTGATTTATAGCTGGTGTGATCGTACGCCACCGAAACTTTGGTGTGATGAACCACAAACATAACATAAACTGGTCAGATGATTCTTGCACTTACGAGACATTATATTGAACCCTTGGGCCATTATGAAGGATACCTACCTTCCTTACCAATCAGCAGTTTTCATGAAATCTGTCTCTTGGGTCGTTTCAGGTTCTTCGTCACTTGCTGAGGTAAAAGGTAGGGTTCAGTAATCCTAATCTATCTACTCAAATGAAAGGTCTATTCATAAAATATTTGTATTTTATTTTGGATACATTTACTGAAGAAAATAATAATTTAAAAACTCAATATAATGTGGACACTATATTGTCCACTTGACACCCCAATAATTTTAAGACAGAGGAGCAGAAATACTGGTTGAGCCTTTGACTTAACTGCCTGATGGGCATCCTTACTAGAAATCATTGTCTCAATTATTAATAAAGAAAAGGAAGTCTGGAAATCCTTAAATTCGGCTCCCATGTGAGACTACATGTACCATCATAATGATTATTGATGGTCCATCCCTAGTAACACGAACTCTTGACTCTGGGTACAATTAAGGCAGTCCAATCGGTGTGTGCCACACAGTGTTTGCACGGCATGGACCCTTAATTGAATCGGTGTGACCTGCGACTATGTCATGGACCAACATCTAAACTTCTAAGATATTTTAAAGTCATTGTGGATGATGACCGCAAGAAAATGATGCTACAGTGGTAAATGGCCCCAATCTAAGTCGCTGAGGTTGATGCTCCATGACCGTCCAAGTTTCTAAGCTGAAGGCTAAACACAAGTTATATCGTTTGATCACCAAACTTTCCACTTTACTAAGCCCAGAACATTTAATGCTCAATCAATCAAAGTCAAACAATACAACAACAACAACGCTCACAATACTTTGTGGCAGTAAAATGCATTACCTTCGTATATGTTCCCTTAATCGTTACGTTAACATTTGAATATTCCCAGAAAATAAACTAAAATTTCCAGAATGCATCTTCACGTTATTCACTTGGTTTAAATTTGTTTCACAAATACGGTTTCCACTGAATTTAATACTTAAATGATTTAATGAATCTTAATAAACAACAAATTCTATCTCCGTGGACGAATGGTTTCTTTCAAAAGTCCCTACTCAAATTCTGACGTAATTACTTTTAATTCTTTTGATGTTTATCATCTGTAGTTATCGTGCAGCTGGAAAAACTTAACATCATTGATTTCCAGTATTATATCTTGTTTCACGACATCATACTTTAATCTAACCTATTACTAACCATTATTAATACTTGGATAATCCTAATAATTAAGTACAAAACCATAAGCAACTCACCGTACAATGTAAACCGATTACGATGTCATATCTCATCATGGCATTTCCGTAAAGCTTTTTGCACCACTCACAAACAAAACAATCATCACTACCACCACTCTATATTTTGGGCAACCCTGAAATTACCTAACCTCGCTCATTATACTTTAACTTTGTAGTTTAAAATATACATTACTATCTCAATTAAACAAATTCACAGTGTCTAATAACCTACACGTTACTCCCAGATGAAAATTTCGAATAGTTCGCGCAATTAATGATCTACGTTGCCAAAGAATGCAATCTCCACTTTCAACATGTAACAGGCAGCGCAACCCCCGTTATTTGACTGTCCCTCTCTCGATCAGCTGGCGGCATTGAAAACACATGACTCTCCTGGCTGTAAGCTCTGATATGAAGCACATGTCTTTCACCACGCTTGACTGGCCTCTAAAAATAAAACCTTCGACTTCGCAAATAGAATTAAAATACGATATTCCTGACCAAACAGATATGCACATAGATTTTACTCTTAAATGTCATACAATAATTGTACACGTCGCAAATTAATACCTGCGTGGATTCTCTCGCTCTTTCCATTCCAAACATTATACAAAATCCACATCAGGCTCACACAAAAGTCCCGCCTTCACTACAGACTTCAATCACCTGATTCACAAATCCTATCTCAATTCGTACGACATATCTAACCTCTTATCTCAAACTCACTGACAAAAGAATTGCAATAATAATACTTAGAATCCACGACGCACAATTACTCACAAATACTTTAATAATGAACAACTTCGCATAAAATGATCTCGTATTTTAAAACTGGATTTTCACAAAAAATGACTGACAAACTTTACTGTTATTTATTGTCACTCAGACACAGTTTAAACAGACATAGAATAGTATTACACTTCGTGACAATATTCACCGATCTGCATTATTCAACCCGACAGCACGCTCCCATCCGATTGAAAATGGGTAACCACTTATTTCTTTTGCAGCAATTCCATCAAAATTCAAACAGAAAATTTTACGTCGTATCTTAATTTGACATCACAAAATATAGGCAATAAATTCACGGAAATGACGATCTACTTTGGACGTGATATCACTTCAAAAGCCTCATTAATAACATTTTACAACATGTTACACGGCACTCGCAATACTTTAAAAATTTATTCAAGAAGAAAATAAAACAAATGACCTTTCGTCATATTTCTGACTTTCACAAAAAACACATGGGTGACCAACTGCGTCATAAATACCCATTACAAGTACATATGAGTTTGACAACGTAAAACAAGATATAGTAGGCGGTAAGATGGTATTTTCCCCTACCTTAGTTTACGTCAGCTACCATTTTTGGGCTCACCAGTAACCATTCTAAATTTATTTAGCCATTTTTACATTTCTGGCTTTACATAGGGTTTTCTTCATGTTTCTTGAAAATAAATCATAAATAAGATATGCCTTTCACTCAGCGGTTCGTTGATCGAACTCGAGTGATCGTATTTGTTGCCCGTACACGAATTGCTTCTATTCACAATATTACAAATTTTACAAAAACTACTTCGGTATCTTGACCGTCTTTTATCATATTAATTCTGCTATCTCCACATGGAGTCAAGGCCCAGCCACATCGGCAGAATCTAGGTTTGTAGTACTTAGTCTACTTTTCGACGAACGATTTACTTGCACAATTCAACCCTCTGTCTCACGCTTCAATGATACAAATGCAGAGGGTTTCAATATGGCGTCCCTTCTTATTGTATAGGCACTCTCATTCCAGGCACTTCACCCTTGCCGCCAAAAAATTTGCATACTTTTTCCGACTTACTGGAACTGTATTTAAAAGAGTTTTTGCTGTAACCTCGTACTTGCTAACTTGCTAGCGGCAGTGTTCATGAAAATTTAAAATTTACTTTTACCAAATTTACTGGCTAAATGACCTCATTTGATAGGCACTATTTTCTGTCGACTTAGCGTGAGTAAAGTAGACACGCGCGACCCTTCTGAAATAATCCACTGAAATGGCTTAGCAGTCTCAAATCCGTCTTACTAAAACCAAATGTCTTATAGATAAATACAGGACCCTCATTATACTGCGTTCACTACTAATTATTTATTTAAATATATTAATTCAACATAAACTTTTTTCTGTATCCATCCACTGTGGACACGTGCGGATTACGTCACATCTCATACCGTGGGACGGCAGGTAGCCACCCGCCTTTGCCAAGTGTCGCCTCTGAGATATATAAAAATTCGAGCCTTTTTATTACAACTGACAAGGGGCCTCCTGTAATAATTTTAATACTTAAAATTCTTAGGGAACAAAGGTCATGGGTTCAATATTAAATAAGCCATAAAACTGTGCTAACTAAAATATTTCACTAGTACTCTGCGCCAACGTAAATACACGCTTCAGTAGAAATTTAAGACCAAAAAGCTTCACTTCACGAGCACATTCCAGGGAAAACAGCTTTGGTTATACCTGTTGTGTCAAATAAATACAATAAAATATGTTGTGAAATAGCTGCAGGGATTATGGAGATCAAACAATATAATAAAATGTTAACACTTGTGTACATAAAGCATTCTATGTGTTGGAAAATATGCTAGTATTTTCACATAGATGGCAGCCCTTCTCCTCTCAAAAACGGCATGTGCTAAAAAATAACTAATGGCAGATTTGAAATCAGCAGGCCAAATTGAGTGAAATTCACGTATTAGGTGTTTTTTTATGATTTTCCTTTGCTGGCCAGTGAATTATTTGTAAGTATACAGTATTAAGCCTTGAACCCGATTGCTGGTTATGTCCTCAACAATATCACCAGCAGTAGCCATAGAATTATAAGGCGTCAATGAAGATGTGTATTTGTGAAATGGAGAGTAAAATAGTTTCCTGTTCTTCATCCCTCCCTCCCCCTTCTTCCAATGGGTCATAAGTTGCAACTATGTATCAATCAGCCAAAACCTCATTCCGACATGAAAAGTATTCGCGTTAAGTTTATAATTATCCGATAACAAGAAAAGTAGCAAGGAAGGAACACATTATTATTATTATTATTATTATTATTATTATTATTATTATTATTATTATTATTATAGAGGGCATGGCTAGTTAACACAAAGAGTTTTATCCACACTTCGCCTGTAAAATGGTGCACATTGAGGAATCCGCGAAAAGCACTCACCAAATTGTCTATACTAATATGATAAAGAGGAAAAATTTGTTTGTTTCTAACGAATAGGCTCAAAAACTAATGAAACGATTTTAAAAATTACTTCACCTATAGACATCTACATTGCCAGTGAGTAACATGGGCTATATTTATTTTCAAAACAATTCGAGGTGGGGGGCACGGTGGGGAGATATAAAAATAATATGCTAATATAGGCAAAATATCGAATTTGTCGTATAACGACGAAACAAAGCTCAATTTAATCCTCTTGACTCAAAGAACAAAACTCGGTAAGCCTTACGGGCACGAAAACCATGTTTTAAAGGCCTAAAACCAACCGTTACGGGGATATTGGCACCACACTACCCCTGCTCTAGGAATCGGTTAAAGTAATGAACTGCCGTAACCATGGCAACGTCAGCTCCAGGATTCTACAGCAGTGAAATTATCTACAATAAATCACAATAACCTAACATGTTACAGACATGAATATTGATATTTGGAATCCCCTTTAAAAATAAAAGAACACACAAATTCGTTTTCAGAAAATCCACCTAAGGGGGGGGGGGTGTGAAAAGAAGTGAGGAAGGAGTAGAATTATTTATATGAGGGTACATATATCTCAAAAATGAAGATGTTACAGACTTTAAAATTGGTACTTGGAATCTGCTTTAAAAATGAACACACTCTTTTTGGAAAATCCACTTGAGGGGGTGAAAAGAAGAAAAAAGCGGGTGAATTTTTAAAATGAGTATATTCTTCTTCTATCGCTTTACCCACACCTGTGGGGTTGCGAGTGCGAACTGTGTCGCACATGTGGATTTGACCCTGTTTTACAGCTGAATGCCATTCCTCACGGCAACCGTATGTGTAGGGATATAATATATACTTCTATACTAATATTATAAAGAGGAAAAATGTGTATATTTGTTTGTAACGGATAGACTCAAAACTACTGAACCGATTTTAAGAATTCCTTCACCTATAGCAGGGATGGCGAACCTTTTCCAACTAGTGTGCCATTTTAACTCTGGTTTATTATTCTCATCTGTTGACTGTGTCACTTGTTGTTTTCCATTTCCATTGCGGGATGTCTACAACCTACAACCCCTCCCCCCTCGCAACTTCCTTTCAATTTCCCGATTATGTTTCATAATACGTTATTTATTTATTCATTTATTGAGTCATTTATTTATTTATTCATTTATTATACATATTTGCACAACGAGTGCAATATATCTTGTAAATACATTTGATTGAATGTTCCGTGGGGCCGTGGAGGTTTCCTACCCACTTGTAAGCCTATCCATCGTCGCCACAAGTCCTATCTGTGTCGGTGCTACGTAAAACAAATTGTAAAAAAACTATTAGATATAAAAATCTAAAGTACTAATATTGCGAAAAGAGCCTCCGTGGCTCAGACGGCAGCTCGTCGGCCTCTCACCTCTGGATACCGTGGTTCAAATCCCGGTGACTCCATGTGAGATTTGTGCTGGACAAAGCGGAGGCGGGTACTCCGGTTTTCCCTGTCATCTTTCATTCCAGCAACACTCTCCATTATCATTTCATAGCATTTATCACTCATTAATAAATCACCTTGGGAATGGCGACCCCATTGTAATAACAGCCTATATATGTTTCATTCATTACATCCCTGACCTGGTCAATGACTGGAAAACAGGTTGTAGGTTGTCATTTTCACTAATATTGCGAATGGACTTCACTTCCTCCATTAGCTTCATTATTTCCCCATGTTGTAGTTTGTACGCTCAACAATTAAACTAATTTCTCCCTCATAACATTTCCATAAGGGAATCTTTAAAAAACCAGCTATCCTTGTTTGTAAGGTCACATTCATGCTTTCATCAAATCATACTGCATATATGTGGGAGTTATCCAAATTAGCTTTCAACTGCTCCGAAACTTCTTCACTCATTTTTATTATTCTATCCTTGACAGCAGTTCAGCTGGCTGGGATTCCTTTAATTCTGTTAATTATTAGTTGTTTGTTAGGGAAGTTTTCAAATAATGTGTCGGGCGTCAATAACAAACTTTCTTTCGACAACTCACCGTCAGAAATCGTTTTCCCATGCAAGCTGTACTATGCAGTAAGACAGACAGAAACAGCCGCACTACTGATATTATTCCTTGGCCGGAAAGATGATACAAAAGAACTAGTTTGTTTGTGTAATGTTCGATATTTTGTGAAACGAACTCTTCTTTCTTCATTTGAGATGGAACAAACATTTGAATGACCAGTCTCGAAATTGCGCTTTACATTAAATGTGGGGAATACAATTGTTTTCAAACACAGGCAACACATCTTTTTAACAGTCCGAATTCCCTTGGCCAGAGTTCTTGAAAAATACGGTCACCACCTTTGTTAAGTTTCTGGTTTTTTTTTTTTTTTCGGCACCGAAAACATATTTGCGATGTCCGTATACCAAACCACCAGAAAACGACACTATCTCACTTGACTTTCGGACCTATCAGTGTAGCAGTGTTGCCATATTCCACGTCCGAATGGAACTAGTATTTAGATTTTCGATATTTATTTCTTACACGTGAAACACTGTAAGATATGCACTGTCTGTAGTACGAGACGTATATATAATATATTATTATGTTCATGTGGCGTGCCACCGAAATCGTGTCCGCGTGTCACCTAGTGACACGCGTGGCATAGGTACGCCATCCCTGACCTATAGAAAGCTACATTGCCAGTGAGTAACATGGGCTGTATTTTATTTTCAAAACAATTCGATGGGGTGGGCGACGGGGAAGATATAAAAACATTAAAATAATAGGCTAATATAGGCGAAATTCGATAGCTGCAGTCGCTTAAGTGCGGCCAGCATCCAGTATTCGGGAGATAGTAGGTTCGAACCCCACTGTCGGCAGCCCTGAAAATGGTTTTCCGTGGTTTCCCATTTTCACACCAGGCAAATGCTGGGGCCGTACCTTAATTAAGGCCACGGCCGCTTCCTTCGCACTCCTAGCCCTTTCCTGTCCCATCGTCGCCGTAAGACCTATCTGTGTCGGTGCGACGTAAAACAACTAGCAAAAAAAATTATAGGCGAAATCGAATTTGTCGTACAAGGACGAGACAAAGCACATTTTAAGCACTTAGACGCAAAGAACAAAACTCGGTAAAACCTTCGGGCCCTAAAACCAACCGTTATGGAGGTATTGGAACCACACTACCCCTGCACTTGGAATAGGATAAAGAAACGAACGGCCGTAACCATGGCAACGTTAGCTCCAGGATTCTACAGCAGCTAGATTATGCATGTACGTTTGGGCATAGCTACCAACCGAAATTGATACACATATGACTTACTATCTGGAAAAAATAAACTGTTGCGTAAGACGCTCGTAGCACTCCTTTCGGCGGGGATGAAAATGGAGTGAAGTATAAAAATAATAGTCCCGGAGATCTCCGTAGTACGGCGAGCAGCGGTTGCCGACGGACCTCCGTTTTTACGTACTGGCTTAGGTTTTAGCATTTTGCGGAGTCTGTTATCTATAGTTTAAAATATTTTCTATCAAATCATGGAGTAGTAGGATCACTGATGTTATTAGTGCCGATATTTTGGTCCACTTTTACGATCATTGTAATCATGAAAACAACTGTACACAATTGTCAAGATGGTGCGCCCATGACTTGAAAAAGTTTCTGAACATTTGTACGCAGATTCATTATATGATGTGCGACATGAGTGACAAGCCCTGAGATTTACAATTCTCGATAATTATAGTAGTTTCTTTTATGCATCGCATATTTCCTTGATCATTTGTAATAGTTACGAAATGTCAGATCAAACAAATACATTCAATAATATTTATATTTGTGGTCCTATCTAGCGGAAGTATACTTACACTAAACCTGCAGCTTTGTGAAGCGAGCAGGTATATCTAGGTGGGAATGAAGGTAAAACATGGTAGCAAAAGATCTTAGAGGTCGACGATAATTAGGAACTAATATTTAGAGGCCCCCATGAAGAAAAAAAGAAGAAGATACACTATAATTCCAAACATGACAAATAATTTCTACGTACTTAAGTAAATACACCAGTGATATAAATATCTAATGAGTCAGTCACACCGATAGTATGAGTAACTGAAGCCAGTTTCTGATACCCCGTACGAAGAACGGGTACTTCTGCTAGTCTGAAAAAAAGTGATTCGAAGCACACCACGAAGCCAAGAAATGTAATAATTGAAGTGCACTACAAATAGCCAGATACCTTTGACGTCAATAAACAAACGTATCGAAGAAGTTTCCAGTCACTTCATGCTGTGCTCTGTGTATGTTAGGTTTAGTTTGGATGGAAGCGAGTGATGTAAACAAACACGTTACTGTGTGCGCTAGAGCTTCTCACCTGCCTCGAATCTTAGTGCGCTTAAAGGTTCCGTTTTAATTGAAAATGCGCTTCACGGATTCACTCTTGCTGATCTATGCTTTGAAAAGGAGTATGATAACATCCTGAAGAAAATGCCGTAAATGCTCCTTGTTACTTTCCCAAATTTTCTGCTAGAACTAATCATCATAAACATCATTTTCCGCTCCAGCAAGCCGGGTGCGGGTGTTTACGAGCCTCCATTCACAGCTGATGTTCTACGTTTTGCTGCCAATTTAGATCACGTTTGGTAAGGTCTTTGAAAAATTGCTTTTCTGAAATATCACGAGGCCTTCCACTGGGCCTCTTACCAACAACATTCCTTTCATGGTACACTACCGCTCATTAATTTCAATACACCGAATAATTGACATCTCTTTATCTGTAGATAAGGTCTAATACCGTGGCTACGGATGAGGAAGCAAAGAAATAGTACAGCAGTTGTACACATGACATGATTTTTTTTGTGGTCATCCAGATACAATAGTACCCAACAACCAATGTTGTGTACATAAACGTTGTGTACCTATCGGATAAGTTTGTTTGCCTATTTGCCGACGGACGCCGCATTTGGTGCATACTGTGTTGTTCACTGCAGTGATGTGATATCTGCAGCGAACGGCAAACATTGCTACAATACATAACATGTAATTCCTGCATGCCAGTTCCTTCGTGACAGTTGAAGTGTGCACATGGCTAGTATGGCTCCACGAGTTGAGATATCCATAGTAAAACGTGCTGCAATTGTAGCACTTAGCCAAGCAGGTTTATCTATTCGCCAAATTGTGAAACAGTGTAGTGCGTCTATAGGAGAGTGCAATACACCCTATACACCCTTCACCGCCAGAAGACAACAGGTAGCAATAAGGACATACCACATCCAGGACGACCTCGTAAAACAACTGAAAGTGATGATAAATATAATAGAATTACCAGTAAGAGGAATAGATTCCTAACAGCGCCCCAAATTCGTGCAGAATTGGTAGAAATGAATATGACAAAAATATATGTTGCAACAGTAAAAAGGAGACTGTTTGAAGCCGGCTTGAAAGGATGTGTCATAGCAAGAAAACCCCTTCTAAGGCCCATAAATAAACAGAAGAGACTTAAATGGGCTAGAAAACATCGTAATTGGACATCGGAAAACTGGACGAAGGTGTTATTCACCGATTAATCGAAGTTCGAGATTTTTGGAACCAGAAGGAGAATATTTGTTCGCCGATTTGTAGGGGAAAGGATAGCCCAGCAGTGTGTTCTACCTACAGTTAAACACGGCGGAGGTTCTATTATGGTTTGGGGATGTTTTGCCGGAGATAGAGTTGGCGACATTATGAAAATAGAAGGATGTATGGATCAGAAACAGTACCACCGCATACCTCAGTATCATGCAGTACCATGTAGATTGCGCTTAATAGGGAAAGGGTTCACCTTACAACAGGATAATGACCCAAAACATCGGTCAGCATACAGTACGAACTACATTGCATCAAAGGAAAAACAGAAAGTACTGAAAGATTTGGTAACGCCGTCCCAAAGGCCCGATTTTAATCCCATTGAAATGGTCTGGGATGAAGTGGACAGACGTATCAGGGAAGTTAACATATCCAGCAAGGAACATATCTGGAATATTGTTAAGGATGTGTGGAATCATATAGATTCACGATATCTACAAAAACTGATTGACCGCATGCCTCGAGTTTGTGGGGCAGTCATTAAATCCAAGGGAGGAGACTTTGATGAAAGTAAAATATAATGTTTGTGATTGTATTGTATATGTGTAAGTTAATATAATTGTCTTTTGTGAAAAATAACGTTTCATTTGTGCTTTAAATCTGAAATACCAGGGTGTATTTAAATTAATGAGCGGTAGTGTATGTTCTTGGGATCCTATCTGGAGTCGTCCTTCTCTTATGTCCATACCATCGTAATCTGCTTAATTCTAGGGTTTACAACAGGCTCCTGTCCAATCCAAATTGTTTCCGAATACTTTCACTCCTTATTATGTCTATTCTTGTCTTTTGGAGACATGACCGAAGAAACTTCATTTCAGTGGCCTGTAGGCGACATTGTGCAGACCTAGTCAACAGTGCTGCTTCCAGTCCGTACATTACAATTGGTACAAGACATGTTCCGTACAGCGTGAGCTTGCATGCTTGGGAAAATGAGTCATCCCAAAGTAATTAACGAATGGAGTGGTAGAATTTTGATGCAAATTGTATTTTATTGCCTATTTCTTTGTTTAAGTTATTGTCATGCCTTTGCTGGCGAGATGTAGTGTTTACAGTGCACTATGTCTTCTGGTATGGGCTATATTAAATTTGTTACTTTCATTGACCTGTCTCAGTCTCATCCTTAGCTTTGACAATATGAAAGTGGCTGAGGTATGAGTGATGCTAGTAATACCATTGCTTATGCAGCCAGTCCCTGTTATGAATGGTGTGAAGATATCGCTCATAGGGTCGGTTGGTGCATGCATTTCAGTGGGCTTGGCAGACTGATATGTAATAGCAGCGGCTGGCTCGGTGAGGAAAGCAACGGGAAACTACCTCACTCCTCATTTCCCTAGTAAGCCTCTTGAGTGACGCCTAGGCTATTTATGACAGCTGTTGGTGGAGCTGCAGAGGATCAAACCAGCCTTCGGGCTGAATACCCAACATACATGTTATTGTCAGAAGAAACAAAGCTCCCTATGTATTTGAAGTTATTAAGAATTTCTACTTCATCAGTTTGCACTCGTAGGTTTACTGCTTCAGGTTTTCGACTCATCACTAAACCGACGGTTTTAGTTCGGCTGATGATCATTTCCCATATTTTCAAATTCTTCTTGCCAAAGATCTAGTTAAGCTTGAACTTCTGCTTCTGTCTCACCCCATAGCATAATAACTTCAGCAAATATAAGTGCATTTTTTGTCTGATCCTTCATTTTCACTGCCTTTTTAACCTCATCCATTGTAGTAATAGAGAGAATTGGTGATAGATAACTTCCTTGTTGGACTCCGGTCTTGGTTCCCCTTGCCTCCTTGAATTTGCACAAAGCTCCTTGTCTCTCAAGTTAGTTATTTTACTCTAACTATAATTTCATCTGGCACTTCTTTACGTCTCAGTCATTTCCATTGATGTGCTTACGTGGTACATGAGCATATGCCTTCTCAATACCCAAAAATACAACTATAATCGTTCTATTCTTATCCCAGTATTTTTCAAGGAGCATTCTTGTAGAAGAAATGAAGTCTAGCCTTGATCTGTTCGATCTAAATCCATGTTGTTCTTCCTCAAGTTTAGGTTCACCAATTTTGTTTATTTTTCTCTCCAGGATGGTCTCATATATTTTTAACCCATGAGATAGAAGGTTTACGCCTCTATAGTTATTGCACTTATTTCGGTCACCTTTCTTAAATGGTGGAATAATCACTCCTTGCCTCCAGTCACTGGGGATTTCATTTTCTTCTCAACTTTTATTTAGTGCTCTGTACAACCATTGTATTCCAGGTTCTCCAAGTGGTTTGATCATGTCCACACTGAACTCATCCAATCCTGCAGACTTCTTGTTTTCCATTTTACATATTGCTATTTCCACTTCCAGCCAGGTCAAGCTTTGTACATTATAATTTATAGCGTTTAGAGGGTCATCTTGTGTGTCGTCAGTTGTATTACAGTTCAGTAAGTGATTGAAATATCTACTGAACTCTTGCAATATTTTATTTTTATTTCCAGTCACCTCTCCGTTTGGAAGCTCTACTGTGTTGATAGTACTATTATCATTTCTTTCGCTTTTGACAATGCTATAGAGGAGCTTCTTGTGTTTGTATTGATCTACTCTATTGGCAAGATCTTCTTTGCATTTCCCTTCTCAGTGTCAACTATTCTTTTGACCTGTAATCTTTCTTCTCAATAAAATGATAGCTTGTTATCCATTTCACTTGGATTTCCTCGCACTCTGGCATGGTACAAAGCTCTTCTTGCGCCATTTCTAGCTTTGACAACAGCTTTGTCATCATCATTCCACCATGCTGTTTCTTTGTCTTTTCTTATTTGGCTCTGCCTTCCACATACTCTCTCAGTTGCTTTCACGAATACTCTCCTCAGATCATCCCATTCCTCATTTTCAGATCTCAGATCTTCTTTTGGTAACATCTTCCGAGCATTTTCTAGAAATATTTCCTTCACCCTTAGTTTAGAATGTCCCCAAGTTTGTATTTTTAGTGTTCTTTTGTTGTAGAATTTAGGGGGTCTTCTCTTTGTGATATATGCAATCAACAGCCTGTGGTCTCCATCTAAATTTTCACTAGGAATTACCTTAACATCATTTACAATATTTCAAACTTCTTGGTCGGCGAGTATATAATCAATCATAATTCCATATTTAGAGCCTCCGTGGCTCAGACGGCAGCGCGTCGGCCTCTCACCGCTGGATACCGTAGTTCAAATCCCGGTCACTCCAAGTAAGATTTGTGCTGGACAAAGCGGAGGCGGGACGGTTTTTTCTCCGGGTACTCCGGTTTTCCCTGTCATCATTCATTCCAGCAACACTCTCCATTCTCATTCCATAGCATCTATCATTCATAAATAAATCACTTTGGGAGTGGCGACCCCATCGTAATAACAGCCTATATTTGCTTCATTCATTACATCCCTGACCCGGTCAATGACCGGAAAACAGGTTGTAGGTTTTCATTTCATTTTCATTTGCAATTCCATATTGATCGTCCCAACTATATGTTGTGATCTTATTCGTGTCCCTTTTCTTGAACCAAGTGTTACTTACAACTATATTGTTTCTCTGTCAACAGACGAACACCATTGTACGTACCTGCTTACAAGCTGAACGCCAGAATATTCGTCTCCCACTACGATCAGCAAACGCATTTAAGCCATCTCTCTCTCTCTCTCTCTCGCCTCTTAAAACCCACCCAACACGTGAGACAATGGAATAGCCTACTATCATTATGACTATCAATGTGTCTCCTAAGAAAAACGACCCCTTAAATATATTCCCACAAGTAGAACAACCAAAGGGCCTATCCCCGCTATGTGTAACGCTACGCGACCCATGAGAGAATTTAACCCAAAGGAGTTTTATGTGAGGTCCCACAAACGAAACGGAAGTCGATCCCCACTATGACTGCTAGTAAGTGCTTGACGATGACTATCTGACTGTGTACATTGTTATTCTATGGAATTTAACTACCTATGTAATCTAATTGTTGTGTATTATTGTGTGTATGGCCATTGGCTGCAATAAATTATATAATATTGTTTCTCTGTACAAAGATCTGTCATGCAGCTAATGGTGGGAGGATATGAGGATGACTGCGAATGTATCAGCTGTACGAAGTATACTAGGCAGTGCTCAGGACAGCAGCCTCTGTCCGAGTTATCTCCCTTAGCCTTTAGCAGTCCCCTGCCACATCTGCAAGGCAGCAGCTTCCTGTTGAATTTATGTGTCATATCCTACACAAACGCTTCAACAATCCCCCTAAGGGTGAACTCCTCTGCAGATAGCCATTGTTTCGCTCTTAATTTGTCAGGTTTGGTAACGACCTCCCAACCCTCGGCCAGACAGTAGTAGGTAGTACCGTCTACTGTGGCATACGGTAGCAGGATGTACCTGACCTGACAAATATGCTGGAATTATACAAGTATTAGTGAAGTGTGTATTGCACAAATGTATATTAAAGAGGGAGGTAAAAATACATTTTAGGAAGGACGAGTATGACGTACAGTATATTAGCATCATCAAATACCATCAGCCGAGCTCGAACCTGTCAAGCTGGGGACAGAAAATCAGCGCTCAATCCTCCGAGCCATTCAACCCCGCGATTGGCGTTACCAGACGTAGTTACTTTCTAAGTCAGAAGTGGGATTGGAGCATGTTAATGAAAGTACAAACTTGTTCCAGTTCTAGCCGGAAGATATAGTGCTCTTAAACTCTGTATCTCGTCGGATATATACAGTATTTGTGTGATAACTGTTGGAACTCTAGCTTTGTCTGGCGATATTTACGTTTAAAGTATTCCCCACATTACCTTAAGAAGTTTTATTACTTCAATGAAAAGTCAAACGTGTTGTAACCATTGAAAATACCACGAACTTCTAAATCTTGAGTTCAGAGGGAGTCTGGTGCACTAACGACTTTCTAATTATCATGTAAAGGCTAATATTCTCTCCCCTGCATTGCAGTGATGTTCAGAGGTCACTAGGGAGGGAGCGGTTAGGAGGGTGAGCTGTGTGGGAGTGAGTCTTGGAAAGTCTGAACACATCTACACAAGTGATGTCCTTCACACAGAGATTGTACATTATGGATTATACTACCGCGTTACATTAGTATATGGACTAGAAAATGTTTATGATTCTCTCTTATCTTTTAGATAATGCCCTCTGTTCACCAAAAGGCGCTTAGCATTTTAATGTAAAACTCAGAACTCGGAGTTTTAAAAAGTCGTCAGGGTAAATGATCAGTTTGAGATGATTTCAGACAAGTACTGAATGATGTCGCAGTTGGCATGTCATAGAAAACTTGATTACGATGGATATTTACTGAAGAGAAATTTACAGGGAAACAGGAGATTTAGGAGATTATTAATGTAACCGTACAAGGTATAAAATATATGTAGGGTGCCAGGATGATACACTTCCAAATATAAAAGCTGAATATGTCTCAGCTGAAGTTAATAGATCTCAGGTCGAGTCGGAAGGCCTTACCTCACACATGTGCATTTGAGGATGGTCAACTACTTATTGAGCAAATGAAGGCAACGGAAATATCTAATCTACATATTATTAAACAATATAACATAATATTAAAAATACTGCCAGCCTCCGTGGCTCAGGCGGCAGCGCGCCGGCCTCTCACCGCTGGGTTCCGTGGTTCAAATACCGGTCTGAAACTTCAAATAAATCAGTCAATCAATACCGATCTGCATATAGGGCAGTCGCCCAGGTGGCAGATTCTCTATCTGCTGTTTTCCTAGGCTTTTATTGAATGATTTCAAAGAAATTGGAAATTTATTGAACATCTCCCTTGGTAAGTTATCCCAATCCCTAACTCCCCTTCCTATAAATGAATATTTGCCCCAGTTTGTCCTCTTGAATTCCAACTTTATCTTCATATTGTGATCTTTCCTACTTTTATAAACGCCACTCAAACTTATTCGTCTACTAATGTCATTCCACGCCATCTCTCCGCTGACCGCTCGGAACATACCACTTAGTCGAGCAGCTCTCCGCCTTTCTCTCAATTCTTACCAGCCCAAACTTTGCAACATTTTTGTAACGCTACTCTTTTGTCGGAAATCACCCAGAACAAATCGAGCTGCTTTTCTTTGGATTTTCCCAGTTCGTGAATCAGGTAATCCTGGTGAGGGTCCCATACACTGGAACCATACTCTAGTTGGGGTCTTACCAGAGACATATATGCCCTCTCCTTTACATCCTTACTACCCTTTCGTAGTACCCTTTATTTACAATCCCATTTATGTGATTACCTCAATGAAGGTCTTTCCTTATATTAACACCTAGATACTTACAAGGATCCCCAAAAGGAACTTTCACCCCATCAACGCAGTAATTAAAACTGAGAGGACTTTTCCTGTTTGAGAAACTCACAACCTGACTTTTAACCCCGTTTATCAACATACCATTTCCTGCTGTCCATCTCACAATATTTTCCAGGTCACGTTGCAGTTGCTCACACTCTTGTAACTTATTTATTACTCTATAGGGAATAACATCATCCGCAAAAAGCCTTACCTCTGATTCCATTCATTTACTCATATAATTTATATATATAAGAAAACATAAAGGTCCGATAATACTGCCTTGAGGAATTCCCCTCTTAATTATTACAGGGTCAGATAAAGCTTCACCTACTCTAATGCTCTGAGATCTATTTTCTAGAAATATAGCAACCCATTCAGTCACTCTTTTGTCTAGTCCAATTGCACTCATTTTTGCCAGTAGTCTCCCATGATCCACCCTATCAAATGCTTTAGACAGGTCAATATTGATATAGTCCATTTGACTTCCTGAATCCAAGATATCTGCTATATCTTGCTGGAATCCCACAAGTTGAGATTCAGTGGAATAACCTTTCCTAAAACCGAACTGCCTTCTATCGAACCAGTTATTAATATCACAAACATGTCTAATATAATCAGAAAGAATGCCTTCCAAACGCTTACATACAATGCATGTCAAACTGACTGGCCTGTAATTTTCAGCTTCATGTCCATCACCCTTTCCTTTATACACAGGGGCTGCTATAGCAACTCTCCATTCATCTGGTATAGCTCGTCCGACCAAACAATAAGCAAATAAGTACTTCAGATATGGTACTATATCAGAACCCACTGTCTTTAGTATATCCACAGAAATCTTCTCAATTCCAGCCGCTTTTCTAGTTTTCAACTTTTGTATCTTATTGATGTCATTGTTATCATATGTAAATTTTAATACTTCTTTAGCCTTAGTCTCCTCCTCCTCTATCTGGACATTATCCTTTTAGGCAACAATCTTTACATACTGTTGACTGAATACTTCTGCCTTTTGAAGATCCTCACATACACACTCCCCTTGTTCATAAATTATTCCTGGAAAGTCCTTCTTGGAACCTGTTTCTGCCTTAAAATACCTATACATACCCTTCCATTTTTCACTAAAATTTTTATGACTGTCAATTATGCTTGCCATCATGTTACACTTAGCTGCCTTGTTTGCTGCATTCAATTTTCTAGTAAGTTCCTTCATTTTCTCCTTACTTCCACAGCCATTTCTAACTCTATTTCTTTCCAGTCTGCACCTCCTTCTTAGTCTCTTTATTTCTCTATTATAATAAGGTGGGTCTTTACCATTCCTTACCTCCCTTAAAGGTACAAACCTGTTTTCGCATTCCTCAACAATTTCTTTAAACCCATCCCAGAGTCTGTTTACATTTTT